>NW_010528419.1:6036-60971 GCF_000687285.1 Phaethon lepturus | reverse complement strand
TTCCCAATGTTTATTGTACTTATTAATACTCAATAATTTAATAAAAGTTTTTATCATTAATACTAAAAGGAGAAAAAAGATAATCTTTTTCTGATTTAACCTGATTTCTGACTTTCTGTCTGACTTTTCTCCAGGAATGATCACTCAGGATAACTGTCTATTGCTCATTCAGTCTGTAATTGACGTATAGGAAAGGCACAGGTTTTGGTGGGGTTTTTTATAAATTAAAAAAAAGAAAAAGATTTTATTATGTTGCAGATAGATACTTGTTAACTAAATATAAGTCACTTAGATCCATGACAGTGGATTCTGGAATCACTTCCCCTGGCAACCTTTTCTCCCCCATCTTTCCCCTTCTTCCACACCAGCTTTCAGTGCAGATTCTCAACGGAATGAAATATGCCCGTCAGAAGAGGCCACCCCTCTGCCTCCAGCTGCAAGCTCCCATCACCTGTCTTGGACCAGAACAAATGGTCATAGTCTTGCATGTCAGTCAGATGACCCCACCCATCTGGTTGAAACATTAACTTACAAAAGAGTAAAATAAAGATAAATTTTCAGGTTTTGATCCATCCAGCAGCATAGCTTTACAACCGCTATTGCTGGCACAAGTGAAGCAGAAGCAAGAGGCAGCTCAAAAAGGAAGGACAGATCTATTCCTTTCATTGACCTAAACCACTTGGGTAGCGATCCCATAGCATGAACCAATGCGGAGGCCTTTTCTAAAGCTCAGAGAATATTCTACCTCTCCCCATGAGCCAGTCTCCCCGACAACACATTCATTGGAGCATACGGACATTCACTGAGCTTTTTCAGAAACAGAAGCACAACAATTCTTTCTAATTCCTGCCCTTGTATTCTTTAGCTGAGGAATTCTACATTAGTTTCTATTTTCTACATCTATTATAATGACTACAAAATGCAGTATTATTTCACAAACATAAAAGATCACATTTAATGTATAACCGAGAGAAACTACACAGAATTAAAAAAAATATTAACAACTACTTTAAAAAAAATAAATTAATTTGCACTAATTCTCAGAGTAAATTGAAATGATGACTGATGTAATTAAACAAAACATATCTTACTTTAGGCAGATAGATATTTAAATCTAGACTCCTCCTCTTGGGCTTTTAATTGAAAGGTCAAAGTTGTTCACAAATTGCAAAGCACAGTTCATATATCAATTTTAAACAAACCTTTTACTACCATAGCAAATAAGCAACAGAAATTTATAAAACCCATGTTGGAGGTGATTCTCCTTCGAAGTCTTACACAATCTTATGTCTCTGAATGTCAGAAAATTGGATGAGGTTACAGCCTTTGAAGCACATCAACACATGAATATAAAAGCTCATACTTTGGTGGCACTGCCACTACATAAAACAGATTCGTTTCAGACACAGAAGACATGCACTGAATATCAGTGAGGTACAACCATAGACAAAACCTTACCAAAAAATAACACTGTGCTGTACTCACTACTAAAACAGACAAGTGCTGAACGCCAATACCAGAAATATCAAGGAAAAGCCTCTTTTTTTGAAAACACATTTCACAAGATGCCTAAGATAGGTGCAGTATAAAATAGTTTCCCCAGACTTTCACCTCTCTGCCTTTATGGTAATTTCTCCTCTTATGTCCTTCTCTTTTGGTGAGAAAACTTCTTACTTAAGAGGCTCTGGCTCACATCCTTAATGTTCAATCATTTGAGCTACTGAACACTTATTATTGAAATTAGTGCAAATTAAGCGTATGTTAATGGCATCAATTCAGGACAGCATCATTCTTTATGACAGTACATAAGCACACACTTTTCTGAATTCCTGTCTAATTACAATACTGATTAGGAATAGGTTTAAGCATGTGCTTAAGCAGTAATGGTCAGAATAATATGACTCCAAATACTGTGATCCCAGCTATCTGAAAAAAACTTTTATCCAGGTAGGCTTGAAAAATGATTGCAGCATCTAAGTCCAAGTAATCATAGTCTCTGTTTTTTGCCATTTTTTTGAGTATCACTTCGATTTCTTGGAATCAAGCGTTTACATGCAGATTTGAAAGAAAACACATAGGACTAAAATAATACATTTATTACATGCCATGTTACAGTTCACTGCATTCCCATTCCTGTTTGCACTCACAGTACTGTGGGAAACTAAAATTATTTCATCAGAAACAAATGAAGTACACAGAAAAGTTTGTCAACAGACAGAAGCAAGTGTATCCATAAGCCAAACAGCCGTAACATTCAATAGCTTTAATACTCCATTACATTGTTTCACAGAAATGAGAGATGAAAGACTTCTTATCCATCCCTTGCCAATTCAGGATGTTTTCTGTTCTCCAATTCAGTCACTGGAGGCTGATTGGCAACTGACAACCACATGAATAGAAAAAGCTAACTAGATGTGCCAGAGGAGAGCGGGCTGTGAAATTTGTATTTCCCCTTGTGAAGTGCCAAGTTCTTTCAAGTTCCTTTTGTTTAAAGGTGAATTGATGAAACTGAGGAGCTCACAAAATCTGGGCCTTATATTGTATAGCGAGTAGACTGCTTTTCATGTAGACAACCAACATACTGCTGCTGAAGCCACCTTCATCCCTCCTACAGAAGAATGTGTTTAATGTGCTGTCAACACGGATTAAACTGCACTATGGAATTAAAACTGACACATTTCCATCGTACTGAACATTTTCTGCAAATAAGACTCTAAATTATAGTAGGTCAGTGTTGTTAATGATGCCATACTTCTACGCTCAGTCTAAGAGTCAGAAGAAGTTGGTGCTCAGAAAGGTCACACAACAAAATGTCAGCCAACCTCAACAGCAGGCTTTCAGATTCTCTCAACCACTTTCATATTTCATCAACTAAATACTGAAACAAAGTTTGCATTAAAATGGGATCTTCTCTGTCACACTTTCTTCCAGAATCACTGCACATAGTCTTGCATTCTGTATTAAACTTCAGGACTGAACACTGCAGTAACATTTCATCTGAAATGTGTATCGCATATCATATCTTATTATGTCTGGTACCAACCAGAATATAAAAATACATTAATCTTTTCTGAGAAATTCAGAGGAGGGAGCACATTCAACAGAAATATTGGGGGGAGTCCTTCACGTATCATTTTCTATCATTAGTCATTAATCGTGTCTTTATCTCCAGTACTGAACATCCTTACCTACAACCAAATGCTAATCCCATTAATCCTCTTTAAAGATCTGTAAGGTCTTCTGTGTAATTCTGACTTTTACTTAATGCATATCTTAATTTTACAGCGATTTTGCAAGCTCACTTGAGACCAGTTTCTTTTTGAGAAAGGAGGAAAGACTTCACTTCTCCATAATGAAGACAATGGATTTAAAAATAGAAATGAGTTACTAAATACTTCCAGCCAGCAGTAGTCAACACAGAGAAGTCAGTCCAAAAAGGCTACTACTGAAGGACTGCTGCCAAAGTGAACAGAAGCTCTGACCACAGAAAGGCTGGAGAACTCATCCCGTGATTTTGGGGGGATACATTCCATGCTGGAGAAGGATCTGCACTGCATGAGGGTTATTTTAACACCCCCCCTAACAGGACTTTTCCATTAGAAACAAACAAATATCAAGGAGGTAATTACACAGCAATCCATAACACAGGTTCAGGAAATTCATACCGTTTGGCTTTGGCTTAGTGAGTAGCTTATATAGCAACAAGCAGAACCTACAAAATCGTACTGTATGCGAAGTGGAGCAGGTGACACACTACACTCTTAGGGCTGGAGATTTAACATAGTGGCTTTAAATACAATGAGTATAGCACTGTTACAGGTTTTCCAAACTCTGACAGTAGAAACTCTACTCTCAGAATGTAGAGTTATGACTTCTCCTCTGGCCCCAAGTATGAAACAAGACAAAGGAGAGGGCAGTGGGGAAGAGGTGAAGAGCACTATGCTTTAATGCCAGAATCTCAGATGACATCAGTCTGGTTTCCATGAAATAAGTAATGGCAGCTGAGTAGGACATTTTGAAAGTTGTAGCCCTCTTGGAGAACTTCGGGGAACTCACAACAGTGGAGTAATGGCAGATGGAGCACAGACATAAATGTAATCTAAGGTTGAAAGCCAAAAGCCTGTATCAATGGTCAGGATAAGACAAGCTCAGAATTACCCTTGGTTTTTTTGTGATATATCCATTTTTTGCTGCTCTAATCTCTGCATTATGTATAAATCTGAATGTGATTAATTATGACAATCACTCTTTTTAACATACTGCAGAGAACAAATGGCTGGTTGAAAAATAGAATTGTTCCATTTCAACTTTTTAAAATCAAGGATTAATAAAATCATCACCTTATAGATGAAATGGGTGAGAATAACTAATCCCATTTTATTAAGGCTTTCTTTGCAAAGGTGTAAGAGATGCTACAAAATTCATCTGCATCATCATTTAGGATTAAAATTGAAAACTCATATAGAACTGTCCGGTTAAATAACATAGCCTCTTGACTCTGCATTTTGTTAGAGCTGGACAAAAATAGGTGTGTGTTCAGGCAAGTTAAATCTTAGAAGTACTTATTTTTAAATTTTCTCTTTAAAATAGCAGTATCAGTTCTATAGTTGATCACAAGAGGGAGACTACATCACCATATTTCCTCTCATCGTTTCAAATTTTTAAAGCATCCAAACAATTTGAGACATTTTGAACCAGCTCTAATCTTTGAGCTGGCTTTGATCTAATGCTCACTGAAGTGACTGTTAATGACTGTTCAATTAGCATTTCTTCTGAGTTTGTCAAACCTCTGAAATTTATAGATAAAGATAGCCAATCCAGTAAACAAGATTGAACAATGCAAAGGCAGTTGGAAAGAAGATTCGAGAATAGGAGTCAATTTTTGCAATACGGATGTGTATCCTTCCTTCTCTCCAAGATCCTGTGCGGCAGTCTTCAAAACAACAAAAGAAGCTAGCACAGTCTTTCCCTTCTAGGCACTCATATCCATAATCATCATCACGTTCAGGGAGATGATTAATGTTATTAATTGGAATTAGTGTTGATCCAGGTCGAACAGCAATTGCAGGTTTCTTAAGAAAAACAAAAAAAGAAAAATATAGTTTTGTGGGGTTTTTTTATCCTCAGATTAAATAATTCCACAGGCTTTCCATAGCAAATGCCAATATAAATGCATTCAGTACAATATAGAGAAATTCTAATATTAAAGAAAACAGTTTGTGGAGCTTTGTGAATTATGGACTGCTGTATATAACTAGCTCATGCAGGCAAAAGATCATGAATGATTTTCACCTGCCACAGCGGAAACTGGGTTGTTCTGGGATTTGGGAATAGTGGATAATTAGTTACACAGACAGGGTTAGCTGATCCCATCCACACAACACAAAAGAACATTCTGAAGTCAGTCACAGCTTGACAACTGGGTCACAAGCAAGTCCGCAAGCAGGCCATAAGCGTCATTACCAAGGGAATGATCGTTCTCCCATCATTTGGAATCTTTAGAACCAGACTGGATGTGTTTCTGGAAGCTACATTTTCACCAAAAAAAAAGTGCCAGTGGGAGCAGTGCAGCAGTACTGGTGAAGTTTAAGAGAATGAGACATATAAGGCCAGGCTACATCATCTAACCCCTGATGTTAAATCCCTAAACAATATGCCCCATTTTATTAAGGCTTTCTTTGCAAAGGTGTAAGAGACGCTACAAAATTCATCTGCATTATCATTTAGGATTAAAATTGAAAACTTATACAGAACTGCCCAGTTAAATAACATAGCCTACTATGTTATTAGCCTACTACTACGTATTTTCTACTTTAGAAACCAGGACATAAGACACCTTTGGAGAATGCCATTCAAGTCAGAGAAACTGATTAATTCAAGTCTTAATTCTTACTTTTACTTTCTGTGGGCATAACTCAACCCTCTTGCAGTCTGGTAAAAACTCAGTGTAACAGATGTTAAGGTTCATAAATAATTTCCAGAGAAAAAATCTGGGTGCCCTATTGCCTAGTACATATACTGTTTGCTATTCCCTTTCCTGCAACTTTTGCCTTTCCACCTTCCTTTTACTTGCACTACCACAGCCCATCTTTCCCCCTTTTATTATTTTGTTTCCACTCAGTTCTTCACTCTTCATCTTTGTTTTCCTGAATGTTTAAAAAGACATTCTCTTTCTCTCTCTGTCCTTTTTTCTCTTTCTAAATCTCATAGCCTTTTTAAACTACTCCAACTCCTCTTCCTTTCACACCCCCACCTTTGGCATCTCTTCTAAAATCTTCGGACTGAGGATAAGGGTTACATCAAGAGTATTCTTACATCGTCTTCTCACTTTTCTACTATCTCCATATTTTGTCATGTAAGGAATAAATACAGCAAGAAAGGATGCAGTCAGAAGAACTAACTGGGTGTTGAAGTCTAGAGAAGAATCTCCCTTAAACAATTATACATGATAGGCAATTAAAAAGTATAAAAAAATATGAAAAGCAGGAAGCCACATCGTTTAGATTCTTGTTGTAGGTTAAAGTGCTGTTGTCCCACTTCCAGGGAATTACTTTGGCCAGTATACAGACCTCTGGACACCTAGGCACTCTGCAGGGACATTTCACCCAGTGTCCCAAGGGGTGATGTTAAAGCAGTGCAGCATCCACCACGTTTTTGAATAGCTTTGTGTAACAGGTGTCTTTACCAGAGGAGGTTTCGCACAGACTGCTGTTTCAACACTTTTTAGACATGATGACCTAGGCAGCTAATAATCATCCTAAAGGACCTCATTATCCTTTTCGGTTATGATAAAATACTGACAACACTAACAAACAGCAGTTACATGCTTCTACCCTAATTTGAGGCATTACAAACAAGGCTTATTTTCACAAAACATAAAAAGTAACTTCAATTTTTTTTTCTTAACCTACAAATCATTATTTTGATGAAGACCTGTAGGGAAAGATGCTTATTTCTGATTCATGCCTACTCTGGCTTTACAAGGATTTTCTGACTACCGGTTCTGTCAGTGTGAGATTCCTGGCATGATTCGTTTCTACTAGTAGGGTGAAACAGGAATGCTCAACTCAGAAACACCATGGGAAGAGATAAAAATAACAGTACTGCTTTTCTCTGCTCATGTCACCAGCACAGACTTTAGCTGGCTACTGGATTACAGGTTTGAAGAGGTGGTCTGAGAGAGGCAGAAAGACAGTGCCATCTTATAGGTCTAACTACCTGCAAGGAATAGATAAAATGTGTCTAAGAAAGAGACAATATGAGGAAAAAGGGGAAAAGACCAACACCTCACAAGAAAATGACCTTATATCAATTGGCAGAGACTTAATAAAACCCCAGCAAACAGTAGTACATGCTGATTGTTCATACACAATCATGTTTATCTACTGATATTGTAGATAAAACCCAGCGTATAATGAGAAGCATTTATAATACACTCTGACAGGACCAAAACCAAATTATTCTGCATTAACACTAATACACGTACAAAAGAAAGCCATTGTCTATGGAGATCACAGCACAGGTGATACATTCTCTGCAGGTGAAATGATGATCAGAACAAGATCCACAACTAATTAAACTTAATCCTTCCTGCCCAAACTCATTATCCTTACTAATGTGGATTTACATAAGCCAATTCATACTACCTTTCTTGAATGATGCCAGCACATATTTTGTAAGATAAAACTGCTGTAATCATTTGTAAAATCTCACCATTTTTTCACAAGATCATCTGCTGCACCTTATTGGCATTAGTTCCTGGAATAATAAGCTTTTATTGCATTTTGCAATAGAAATAGAAGACCTATGCAAGGCAAGTTTTCCAAAGAAAACACACCTGTAAATGAGAACTTTTCAGAAGGAATTAAGCTGGCTATTTTAATTAAATTGTTTTTTTGAGTTACATATCCATAACTACAAAAGAAAAAGAATGAACAGAAGTCTCTGACAAAGATAATGGCGAAAAAAAAAAGAAAAAAATTGTAATTCTATAAATTCCCATTAATTAATCAGATGGTTTCTTTAATTGTTCTATTTGGAACAAGAAATTTTATAGCTTTTTATAAAACATCACAAAAAACCCTATTTCTCATATTAGAATCCTTGCATCTAAGTATATTAAATTTAATTCCCCCCTATTTTCGAATAATCTCTTATCCAGTATGGTCTTATAGCCATAATGTGCTGAAACATATTTAAAGCATTCTGTGTGAAAACATGGTTGTTTTTCAACTACTTAGAAATAAAAAGCATACTTTAAGAACACAGTTAAACATACCTGAACAGTGTTTTGAGGGTTATATTGCTAACTTGAATCTTAATCCAAACTCCAGCTATTTATTCAATAAATGTCATAGTTTCTATCTCACCATTACTCTACATCTTAAATTGTCACACACACTGAAAATCTCAAAGCATTTGGTAGATTACTGCACAAATGGCTGATGTGTGAACAGATTCTGGAATGTCTCGTTACTCCATTAATAGAGTACACTTGCAAACCATTTCAGGGGCTCTTGATCTGCCAGCAGCTGATCTTTAGTATCTTCCTGGTTTGAATAACCAGTATTTCCTCCCCTCTTCTTCTTCTCCTTGTTGTGCATGCTGAGAGCAGACCTATTTCAGGTTCCCGTTCCCTAAGTGCTGTTGAGACCTCATTGCAACAATCACCTAAAGTTGAATCTGCTACGCTACCATTGGGAAGTCCCCCAAATTCTGCAGCCTGTTACCTTTTACCCTCATTGCTCAGCCATGGCCCTTGCCAAAGCCTGTTTTCCATCCATTTCCATCCACATTTGCTTCTACCACTAACAGGAAGGAGGTTTGAGGTCTGTTTTTCAGTTCTCTTGGCTGTGCTGGATTCCCTGAGGATCACAGGGATGTCCGACCAAGGCAGCACAGGGCAGTATTAACTCTTCCCCACTAGCCTTGACCTAAAGACACAGCTGACCCACTCGGACCAGGTCACCCTACGAAACGTAAGGGCTCTCACTGCCGAGGTATTAAGCCAGGGCAGCTCTGGAGTGCCCCCGTAAGACAGCCCCCCCCAGCCGGGTGCGCCCGTGCTTTCTGACACCGGTCGCAGGATGGATGTGGTTCACACCAGGTTTTCCGCATTTCCACACCTGGGCTTCTCTAATTTCGTTTCAATTTCTGTTTGAACTTACACAGGTGGTATTCAGCCTTCAAGACAGCTGATACTTTGACTCGGCTATGCTCCAGCTTCTCCTGATTAAATGATCTGGAAGGGGGGGCTTTATAACGTTGTCCTTCCTCTTGTTCTCTCCAAAAGATGACTACAATCGAGTCCCAGACATTAATACTGGTGTTCAAATGAATAAGCGATTTAATGCCTTTACCTCAATGTTGTATTAATTTAAAGAATAGCTTTAAATATTTGTGTTGGCTTCCAACAACATATTCTTTGGAAGTTCCAGGATTCTTACTACACAAACAGAAAGCTTGTTCCTGGCATATGTGGGGATTCACACCATACAAATATCAACTTCTAAACGCGGAAGGTTCATTTTACTAGAAAGAAACATGGAAGTAAATGAAAAAAAAAAAAGAGTTAAAGTAGAATTTCTGAAGTGGGAGGGAGTCAGAATACTGACCAATAACAAACACTTTTTGCTTTACAAAGCTAGCAAGGTAAGACCCAAGTTAGGTGATGCAGACCCAAACAAATCCTCATACCTTCAGTTCATTTACATTATCTTTATGGCTACAGTCTTATCTATGGTTCTCTGCCAGGTGCTGTTTTTAGAAGCACTGTGCCCGGACAGAACTGTCTGCATGGGCACACACTCCACAGGCAGCTCTAGAAGCACCAAGGGCTTTGGCATGGCATGGAAGCATGGCATATCATATCGAACCACTCTCTAGCTTAGGCTCATGTGTTCTCATTCACATATGAGTGGAATGATCTAAAACCTTTGTTCATTAGTGGTATTTATAGAAAATGAGTACAATCCCCCAACTGTAAAAAAAAAATAAAATAAAATATTAGTGTTAATTATCTTTGAACATTAGCCCTTCTACTTAAGAACCAGTCTGTCAAAATTTATCCTACAATAAAGAGCATTCTGTATTTTTTTTTCTTGTTGTTTGGTTAAACTTACTGATGGCTTAGATTTTGCCTTCTTTTCTTTTCCTTTGTCCCCTTTTCTGTTGCTGGTAAAGTAATGCAAGGTTCCATATTCCATCAAGGCAGCAAACACAAAAATGAAGCAAACTGAAACAAAAAGGTCCATTGCTGTGACATAGGAAACCTTTGGCAGTGACTTCCTAGCAATTGTACTCAACGTTGTCATGGTCAGCACCGTTGTAATGCCTGTTTGAGAAAGAAATAAAAGACGACAGGAAGAGTGAAGTGTATAAGTGATCCAACCATATTGCCACAAGAAGATCCTCAAATTAGCCCCTAATTCATTCATGAGGCATACAAGAACTGAGCCACAGCAGGGTTCACCGCTGATCACACCCACAGGCATCGGTGCTATTGCAAGAAGCCATCCCTATGGATCCAGCAGTCACTGTGGGATCACAGAAAAGGCAGCACATTTCCCCTTCAGTTTAAATCCTTCCCCTTTTCAGCACACTGAATAAACAATGGCATTGAGAAAGTTTGTGTGATTTTATAAATCTGTTATAGAATGAAGACATAAAACAAATACAATAGACAAACAGGTACAAATAAGCACACAGATTTTATAAACACAAAAAAAAGTCCTTTGGCTCTTGAAAGATTAAAATGTATAAAAGGACACATTCAGAAAAAAAAAGTTGTCTTATTTATCAACTATTTCAAGCTTTCAGAAAACACGAGAAAAAGGAATAATGTTTTCAGCTGTTTGCTTCTGACATGCCGCTGATCAAACTAGGTGACCTTCATGGCCTTTCTGGTCTCATTATCTAAATTACTAGGTATTTTTTCAATACTGTGTCTAAAGTAATAGAAAATGTTTCCCTTGATTCACTTACATACAAGTTAATTAAAAGAACAAGCTGGCCTTAATAGCGATGTGTTCAGAATCTCAACTATACCACTCTTCACTGGTGTAACATTTAGAGGGTGTTAACACTTTCTTCTTATATTTGATGCTTCAGGGAGATGCAAAGCCTTTTTCATAGTAGTCCAAAATTAAGATGTGACCTTTCCTTTTGAGAGCAATATGTGAATACACAAATAATTTGTTATTTACATGCACAGGCTTATTGCAAAAAATATGTTTCACCAGTCTAAAGCTGTCTATGGCTTTTAAATCAAAGCATGGAATCAGGGGTCACTATGGACTCATCCTGCAGCAGGAAAGCAGTGGTGATTTTGCAACAAATTTCCCAATGAAATTACATGCCTAAAAGGGCAAGCAGACAACCACAGAGTTTTTCAAAAGTGCTTTGCTCCCACTAGGTGTTTTTGAAAATCAATTAAATATTTCTCTGCATAGTTAAATACCTAAATAACTTTAATCATCTCAAACTTTTTGATTTGGGATACCACAACCTGCCAGGATCTTTCAACATACAAGAAAAAGGCCCAAGCCTTTTTGGTGTACCAGACCCCAGCCTTCAGATAGGAAGTCACACCCACCATTCCCCTCACTGGCTTCTGTTCAGAGAGGACAAAAGGAGACGTGGACTTTCCCAGTCCTCTCCACTATGCGAAAGGGATACAGGGGGTTTCATAGGGAGGAAACCTTCCACAGCACCACGACTGCTTGCCATGGTGGACCTTGCTTAGTTTGGGCTTTCTTATCTTAATTTAATTCTATAAAATTGTGTCTATTTGACTGATATTCTCTTTCTTCTTCACTGGAACATCTACATGTGAGAGAAGTCATCCTACAATCTGTCAAGCAATGGCTTCTGCATGTTCACACAAAAGGAACTCAGAGTTAACTGCAGGGACCTGTAAATATGATACTGTAAACGTTTGTAGTACATCTCAAGTAGAAGAAGATTAGTGCTGCTGAAGTGGGAGAGTGAACATTCTAGCTTAACCATGAGATCAAAGGCAAATTTACTAGGTTCATGGCATAGAAAAAGTACTCTGTAAAAAGAACAAACCGGATACAGACCTAACAGGATACCAATACAACAGTTTTTCCTGTTATAGCTAGTGTCTTTCCAGACGGTACCCAATGTCCAATGATTAGTCAGTCAAAGAAATCTTATAATAACTTTCTAAATCTAGATTTGAAACTATAAAGCGATAGTTTCACTTATTTATTCAAGATTTTAGACTGTCTTCACTAAACTTCGCAGTACTTTTAAACAGCATAAAGTTAAGATCCAAGACTGATTTTCTTCTCTTACCTTTTCATTAGGCTACTGAGCCATGCTCATTTTTGCTTACTTTCTTTTTTGACTCAATAACCTTGCAAGCTTGGCTGCACAGTGGTCCAGTTTCAGTGGGAAAGGCAGAGAGTTAAAGCCTGGACTCACCCTTCTGGTAGGAAATGCTCCTAGAACGTGGGAATGGTATGTTCACAATCCTATAAGCTGATGAAGAAAATTAACTCACATCTCTCATTTCCTAAGATACATCCTCAGCTCTTGATCTTTCCCCCAAAACAGGTCATACTTCTGTCACCAGTTTTACTAAGAGCACCTGTCACTGCTAAGCTCAAAGTTGCTATTGTGTGTCCTGCGCACCACACGCACCCCTGTCTATTGTGTTTCATGTAGGGACTACGGACTCTTCTCCAAGGCAGCGCATGAATCCTAAACAGTCAAATGCAGGAGACTGACACCATGCTAACCAGGTCAGCCAAGGTGACACTAACACAGAATTATCTCTGTAGCAGAACTTGCAACACACTTCAGTACTCTTTGCAGTAAAAGCAGGACAGTGAGTCAGTTTTTGTGAGTTACATGCTTAACTGCTTGAAGTGCAACTTTAGTTGCAAATTTTCTGTCCTATCCTGGCCTTGAAAGAACAACTGAATCGTTTTGATTATTAAAAAAACAACAGTGACAAAGAAACAAAGAAAAAAACAAACACCAAAAAACAGAAAAAAAAAAAAAAACCCAAAAAAACCAAACCCCAAAACAGATCTTCATGATTTTTGTTTGTGTAGTAATGACATCCTGTGTTCCATGATGCTAAGTGAAGTTTAATGATACTTGTCAGACTAATGATTGCCATATCGCCGTCCCTGGAGATGACAGAATATAAAGGAGAAAAAAAGTATTTATGTGAACAGCAGCAGATCCACAAGGCTTGGATCAGGATTTCCAGATTTCCATTCTCAAAACTCCCTCCTTAACCCCTGCTGTGCAACCACAGCAGGATACTCCTATTCTTAATCTTGCAGTTCAAGAGAAAGGGTGACCAATGGTCACAATCTGAAGGGGAATAAACTGTGGTTAATTTACACCCTGCTGCAGATTTGTATTCCTGGGGAGTACCAGACACTTCAAGGTTGAAAAAAGACATTCTTACCTAGAGAGGTCCTTGCAGGAACTGCATCCTTATTGATCCAAAATGACACCCAGGAAAGAACAACCGTGAGTATACAAGGAATGTATGTCTGAATAGTAAAATATCCCATACGTCTGCTGAGATCAAAGAAGATTGTCATAATAATATAATCACCTATAAATTAAAAAAGGAAAAAATACCTACATGACATTGAAAAGGGTTTTCAGTTGGACGTTCATCTGTTAGGTGTGTTCTATATAGATGTTACATTAAATAAAACTTAATATTTTGCCTTACCAGACAAAGTATGAGAAATTTCAGTTGTATTTCGTAGGCCTACAAATGCAAACTGATACAATCTCCAGTATTTTGGATCTGCCACTTCAACAGAGGTTTTCTTCCATTTGTATTCAATTTCATTTCTGGGATATCCATCTAGAATAAAAGAGAGCAAATCAATCATTCAGCCACAATATATACCAAAGCATGTTTTGTGATCTCTGAAGTTGTTTATAAACTAAACCAGGGCTATACATAAAGTGGACCAGAGAGAAAGCCAATCTATAGTCCACCTGATACACTTAAAATTTAACCACAAAATATATAGCCTCAGTTTTAAGCCTAACTAAATGTAATGTCAGTCAAAACCTATGTAAATACAAATGTTTAGGAAATATCTACACGACATTCTGTAACTCAGATCTGAAAAACTGGCTCAGAAACATCACTATGAATTAATACACATTATAATTAAAAGACCACAAAGAGCTTAAAAGGACAGACACTTGTTAGTACATAATTTCATAAAATTCGTCTTGATTTTTATTGAAAATTTCTTTGTCTATTATTCCCAGAATGGATTTTTGTGGCCTGATTCATTGCCTAGTACTTCAACTTTAAGGAAGTGCAACCTTCTTGATTTTCATGTGCCTCACATGTTGCCCCACATTATCTTGCAGAAAGGCAGAAACGAGATTAAGCCAGACTCACCTGTGTGGCACAACTATTTAATCAATGGAGCTACCAAAGCTCATTTAGCTGGTAGCACTCAAGAAGGAAGTATTAAATAAAAACATTAATTTAAAAAGAATCACTGAAGTTTGATTTCATTGCCTGTTAGGTTTCACATTTAGGAATAAGTCATTTAGTTGTGTTCAGGTGGTTTGGGTTTCTTTTGCCAGTAATAGTACAATTCCCTTAGGAATTTTTTTTTTAAATATGGTTTACATTAAAGAAATGAAGCCTGAAAGTTGTGTTTCTTGCTCACATAAATAAGTCCCACTGAACGGAGAAGGATTTCTTATGCTGATTAAGCATTTACAGGAACAGGTTTAAGAAGACAGATCTTATTTTTCCTTTTAAGTATACCACAAAGAACTAATTCAAAGCCGGCAAGTCTGGCAGGCATAAAAAATAAAGTTCTTCCAGGGCAATAAATTTCCATTAACTGGAATGGGCATTGTATCAGACTCCTAAGCAACAAGATTATTTTTAAAGTCGCACCGAAATGAAATGCATGTAATTCAACTCATTCATTACTGCATTTAATAATACATTAAATAATGGAATAAATCTAATCAAAACATAAGCAAGTCAGTTCTTCCCTTCACTACAAGGCCTTAAAAAGTACTCGCTCTCTTGCTGCCAGAATTTAAGGAAATTTAAAGCCTGAATGTCAAGAAAGAAAAAAAAAAAGTATTTTACCACCTACAGCTTGAAAACTCCAGTGGACAGGAGTGTTCATCCATAGGAAAGTTATGTAGCTGAAGATAACATTCTGCATTAATTGTCAGCCTAATTAGAAAAGGAAGGGGAGGGGTGAGGGGAAGAAAAAAGATTATATTCAAGTATCCAGTCACTTCAGACTAGATAGTAAAGAACATGCACAGAAATCAATTTTGCCAATTAACAGATGTTATGCATAGCCAACTGTGTATCTGCAAAAAACATCCAGCATCACCACCAAAGAACAAAAACTATCATCATACGCAACTTGAGGACCCACGTTGTTTCAACCGGCATTTCAAGCCATTTCAAAACTTTCAGTTCATTTGGAGGGATCTCTCAGCTCTCTACCAGAAATAGGGGATAAAAGGGAGGGACTAAAGGCAGGACAAGGAGGGGAGTTTATGATAACAAATACAGCAAGCTTCTGAAGAACACATTTGTCAAGCCAAATTGCATTTGGCGTCATTCTAGCTGGTGGCTATATACATGAGAGAGAAAGTGGGGACACTCTTGGGCTTGCTCTATACTCATGGAAGCAGCTCTGGTGAAGACAGTAGCGTGGATAGGAAAGAGTAGATTTGATATTTCCACTCATTTAATGTCTAAGGCATTCAAGTAATTCACATAACTAATAGACATTTTAGAAGTAGTTTAGAACTCGTAGTGGTATCAACTGAATCACTTGTTGCTTTTGAAAATGCTGTCATAAATTCCCAAAGAGCTCCAAGCAACCAGTGCAAAACCCAGTTCTGCTAACTTTCACTAGGAAGCTAGAGTAAGGAGCTAGACTCCAAACTGCCTTCTTCACATTTAAAATACCTCCTCCTTTGTTGTTAACACTGTGAAGAAAGTCAGAATGTCTTCTAAAATCAACTTTGAAAACTAACATAAAGCTTATGAACTTGGCTGTATGCAATACTTACATACTAGACAAAAAGGGATGGGGAAAGGAAGATCTTGCCACACGCTGCCTGAAAGCTCTGTAAGTCTGTGAACAAAGTAGTTATTCTACAAAAAGTATCACTAGGACCTTTCTAGAAATTTATCCTGACCCAGAGAGAGGTTTATAAGGGAAAGTGTATTTCTTGCCATATACTGGGGGGTAAAAAAAAAAAAAAAAAAAAGAGAACCCACACACACATTTCCAAGTAAAACACTTGCATCCCTCTGAAAATGCTTTTCAAATTTGACAGCTATGGTATATGTTGCCTTTCTTTTCCATTTTCAACCTTTGGATAGTCAAACACTTAAAGAAAAAGAAAACAAAACCAGGCTTTTATTAAAAGCAACACAACTAGATCTGGAATCCCTGATGGGCACAATGGACAGACCAAGGACTACCCTCAGAGGAGACTCAGTAAGCCTGACTAACAGTGCACCACATCTGTTCCCTGAATTACCAACAGGGTAAGAGTGGTGGTATGGGGGAGCCCGTGAACCTGGAGCACTGTCAGATCCTATTATTATTCTTTCAATAACCAACATATGAACGTCTCAACGTTATTCCACCTTAGGCAAAATCCAGGCCATATCCTCACCCATACAGAGGTTTGCCTGTTGCAGTGCTGGGTGAATACCTGTTCTGCTGTTTTATTACCAGCTCATTGCACTTCATAGTTCATACTCTAGCACAATAATTCTAACTTATTGCTCTGGGAGAGCTCACATGGTTTTTTTGGTTGCGTTTGTTTCTTTGTGCTACTTAGATGCTGTTTAAAAGAAATTGTGCATTGAAGCCGAATGGACAATGGAAGGGTAAATAAATTGGCATGTCAACAAAAGAGGCTCTCTAGGGATTTTTAAACACACCAGCATAATAAACTGTTTAAAAAGTGCTCTTCAGAGATATTTGTATGCTCTCAAATGAAGCATACTAAGAAAAAAATTCAGTGAGGAGAATCCTTTGAAAACATTCTAATAGTTATAAAAGAAGACTTTTATAAATTGTTCATACAACACAACTAGCCTGCATATGAAAACAGCATAAATGACTGAAAAGAAATTAATTAAAAGGTGCTACTTTTTGTTTAAAATAAATAAATAAACAAACTTGTTAAGAGCAGGATCAGATTTATGGCATCCTCTGCATGCACTGCTTCTTGATCAGCTCCCAATTTATTGCAAGTTTTTTTTAGGCATACTTAAAAAATAAAATTGAGAGATGACCCTACAATGCTTTCTGTAGACTACAGCCTTTCAAGAACTGTTTGAAAAGTGGCTCAAAGATTAGTACAGATAGCCTAGATGGTAAACTTAAAACCAGCCCAAGCATCCCCCATTTGCCAAGAAGAATTATGACCAACATGTTTGCTTATGCCTAATTTGGATGAACAGACTTGTTAATTTTAATAGCTTGCAAGGGTAGACATGTTAAGGAGTATATGCAGGACTGGGGCCTTAGCTTTAATCAAACTTCTTATGATTTTATTATCTGAATCATTTCATATTTTACTTACAGCATATAACTTGGTGGAAATTAGATACTGAACTATTTAGAACAGAAAGTCTGTAAAACAATTTATGACCAGACCATCGTGTTACATGCTATATAACATCTTTTTTCAATCTTGCCTGTATCTAAATGAGATTAAAATTTGCTAGCCCCTTTCAACTGTCTTTACACAGTTATCTAGGCAATGTCGTTCAATACTATTAATTTCATGGTTTTCATGATCAAATATTTTTTTTTTCTCCTTTAGTAAACTCCTTGCAAATTCTTGTGGTCCAGAACAAAAGAGATGCCAATGATTTGATCCATATTCATTATTTCCATATTCCTAGTCATAACAGTTATTTTTTTCTACCCCGTTAATAAAAACCCACCTTAGAGTGTATAATACTCTTCCATCACTCCAGATTCGAAGCAAACGATTTGGAGTTGTAATCCAGTGAGCATCAGATTTCCTTGAGTTCCGGAAGAAAGTGTCTGGAATCCAAATTTTTCCAACCATATTGCTATTAAGCATAAGTACCTTCATTGAGCTGTTAAATTTTAGACGACTGTCATACCAAGTCTGGGCAAAAATTATATCTATAGTGTATTCCTAAAAACAGAGAAACAACCATATCTATGTATATGTTTACCAAAGTCTGAAAGCCAACAATTTTTAAGTCATATATAAATCCGAGGCCACTTCTTCTATTCTTTTTTGTATTACCATTTGCATAGCACACAGCAGCCTGTAACCCAAAGAGAAATTACAGGCTGACAAAAGATACACACAGCCTTCTGTCCATACCTCCTTCCCCCTGACACACACTGATTAGCTAAGGAAGAGGAGACATGATGGGACCTTGCTGTAACTTGGAGGTCCCTGCACAGTGTAACCATCTCTGGCAGCCCTAGAGAGAAATTTAATGGCAACCTTAGTCCTTCAGGGCTGGACTACATTTGGTAAGACAGAGATTTTACATCTCTTAAGAAGGAAACCAAATAAAACTTATCTATTTTTTCCCAAACTTTTCAACATGCAGTTTAAGATCCTTCAAGGAATTTCAGATCTTGAAAAATTCATGAATATGTGGGAAGTAAACATGACAGTCTGCAGAACTATCTGTTATCATCTGCCTCATATATCTACCTACATACACACAAAAGTATACATAATCATAATCAGGAAGGAAATTTCCCTAAAGCAATTCCACTTTACTTATTAAAGCCTCAAGAAAGCTCTTTTTGTGATAGAAACTTAAACTCCTCAGTAGACTTATGGCCAGGAATAAAGGAGAAAAATAAAATAAAGAAATAAATAAAAGGAAAACCCACAGCCTTTTAATGAGACGATTCTTGACACAGCAGAACTTGAAGGAGATAAACATTACAGATGCAATGCAATATTGTTTTTCAAAGAATCCAGCCAGTTGTTCCTGCACTCAAGACAAAGGAGCAAAGCAGCAGCCTCTTCTCTGATGTGTTTGTCACAGCTCCAGACCACAACTCCGACCTTAAGGGCAACAAGAGTCTCTGCTTGTGCTCATTCCTGCACCGCTACCCCATGAGGGCTCCAAGGAGAAACTCAGCAGGGAAAAAGAGCTGGAGACCAGACTTAGACACTTGCTGTTGGTTATAACCTCTCAGTTACAGGATGAGTGAGCAGGGGGAAGAGGGAAGGAGACAGTGGTTCAAACTCTTGCTTGAGCCAAAGGGGTCACTACTAGTTTACTTGGCCAATGAAAATGCACAGCGCGGACAGTCAATTCTGTTTTTAAATAAAATAAAAGTGAAAAGCTTTTCTGGTTGGAGTGAGATTTTTTGTTCATTTTAATTTTAAATACTCACAGCAGCCAACTGTATGAGTTACAGACTCCTCACTCATTCCTGCAACTGATACCACCCATCTCCCAGGCAAGTTTGTGAAATTTGGCACTTCATCCTTGAGAAGTGCCACGACAGATATTCCAGGACTACCTAAATCTCTTTCAGTTTTCTCACTTCTCCAGGTTGGAGAAGAACAGGTTCAGGAAATAGAGATGCAAGAAGGCGGCTTGCCCTTGCTCTGTGATGTACGGCAGATGAATTACCACCTGGACTGTGGTAACTCAGTGACTCCCAAAGGTTATGAATAGCAAGTGTATGAGGCAAAGACTGGAGGGACAGAGGGAACAAAAGGACTAATCAAAAAAGCATTTGAGATGACTTAACTCTAAAACTCTGCTTATTCCTTGAGAGGCACTGCTATCAGGGGAAGATTCTGCAAGTCAAAGCAAGTCCTTGATTATTTTATTTCCATAAACAACGTTCAAGACACTTGTGAAAACCCAGGGCCTGTTTAACCTTAAAATTCAGCTTTCTGTGCTCATCTATAGTGGTTACAACTGGAAAGGAAACCTGCCTTGCTGTAGTGTAAACGAGAGCCTGAGGCAGTGCACCAGAGAAGTGTTTTAATGGGCTTAAATGAAACAGAATGAACAAAGATTTACGTGTTGCCTTTACAGCACAAATAGGAGGAGAAAAGAAGTCAGAGAGTGAAATCAGCAGACATGACCAAATGTATGAAAAGAGAAAACTGTGAGTTTGAAGGTGCTACTCTAAGGAGCCACTTCACAGTAGTGAAGTAGCATTGTCTGAGGAAAAGAAATTCATCAAAGTGTCATTACAACAAAATCCACCCAAAGCAAGAAAACTCAGGTTATCATAGAAAACCAACCACCCTAAAAAATTTAGATAAAAAGGAAGAGGAGCTCACAGATAAGTTTGAACACACAAAGTGAAGGAACAGCCTCAGTGGACCCAGATGCTTGTATTCTCTTACCTTTCAGTATTAAATGTGCAAGGTTTTATTATACCTATATATTACAGGAATTGTTAAAGTAACATTTTAGAAACAAGAATTGTTAAAATCCTTCACGATGGATTTATCACTGCTCAAAAATAATCTAATACATAATGGTTTAATATCACAAAATTAGTAACTACTTGTTTCAAGTATCTTGCTGAATGTATTTCAAGATGTCTAATTGCTAGCCTCTTGTCACATGCCTGCAGAGGGTGGTCCTCCATTTGTAAACTGATACTTCAGCACCCAGACATCTCCCTCTCTCTCAGGAGTCAGGCAACCCAAGGCATAAGCCTAAGTTCATCTCCCCTGAAAGATGTGGACTTGCAGCCTCTCGGTGGGTGGCAGCAGCAGTTCACCCCTCCTCTTCAGCAGGGAGCCAGAGTCAGTGCTCTCTGATTTCACCCGAGAACATTTATTCCACTTCTAATACCTGCCTTGGTGGACATTACTACCTACTTCTTCAGCATACCTACTTGTCCTATGCCTCCCTGAGACCTGTCTGTCTTTGAGGGTCCATAACACATCCTGAGGCTGCATATATTCTTCACACAACGCATCTCATGTGGGATCAGATTTTCAACCTATTGTATCTATACTGTCTTTCACTCAAGTGAACTTAGCATAATGTCCAAGCACATACCCATACTCACATTGTAGAAGTGCAAGGCATGTGAAAATGGGACTCAAATGTATATTAGTCTCCTTTCTGAACAGAAGTTTCCCAGCAGAAGAGGCCAGGTGTCATTAGGTCCAAACGGATCCCAAGCAGTCACCAAGCACAGGCAACCATATAGGTTGACCAGACAACTAAGACTCTGGCAGTATGCGGCTGTGACAGTATAGACGCTTGAGGGCAAAAACCTGAAAAAGGAAACTATGCTAGGGAGATTATCAAGAAAGTTGGATTCTTTCTGAAAATCTAGTTTTGAAATGTGCCTGAAACTTTCAGATTTTATGGATTCATACACTGAATTCCCTTAAATTTTCACCTCCCCAAAAATATTTCATATTTTCTCTTAAGAAGGGGAAATCTGGGGCCCTAAAATTTGTTGAAAATGAGGTAGAAAAATCACTACACTGTCTTTTCTGGGAGTACTTTGTTTCCAAAACTAGATGAATAAGAGCCCTATCTTTGTTTAGACACCATCTAAGCAAGCACAACAGCAGCCACATTTATACAATATTCTTCTAGTGTGACAAATCTTTCTGTGCAACTATTTTGTTTTCTTACTAAAAGTTAAAATTAACACTCTTATCACTACTTCTATTAGTCCTTCATAAAACTCATCATTCAATGCCGCTGTGTAACTAACAAAAATTGGTTTACTACTCTCTCTTTCAAATGAAAATAATGATAAAATAGCCATGCAGAATAAAATGGAATCAGTCTATGGCTGTGTTATTCACAGACATAGCAAAATGCATATTTATTCATATTTAGCCTCACAGGGTTCAATAAACATGGCACAAGTTAGCTCATATTTGGCATTTGATTAGATCACTGAACTCTTTTTTGCACAGCTGGCATAAAGAGCCCACCTGCCTAATTATTTACAGATAACTGCAATCCTCCTCCATCTCTTTCCTCTCTAAAAGATCATAACAAACTCCAAAAGCTGGGAACACAGTGACTAATCAGAGATTATCATTAAAGGGCCAGGCAGTGAACAAACTCTGAATATTGACAAGCAGGTGTATAGTCTGAGGGAAAATAATTTAATAAATAAAAGCAATTACTTCAAATAAAGTAGGAACAGCTATTATATGGGAATAAATGGAATCCTCAACATCAGTTTTATTGTCATGCACAGTTCGATTACATTCAGACATGAAAATGGGCCAGTGGTATTTTTTTTTTATTGGAAAGCTGTGACAGAAAAGGAGGCATATACCATCCTATACGATTGTTTTGCAGTACAAACCATATCACATGGATTCCAACACACTATCAATAAGGATGGAAAAAATCTCACAAAGCAGAAAAAAACATTTTTCTTGGATATTTTGTCTGGCAGTCTCATAACTGATTTGATATTCCACAGTAAAAAGTGTGAAGTCAAGCAACAAGGAGCTGAATTGTTGGCTGGATTATGCCAACTGCAACACATTTTGTTTGAGAACAGGGAAAAAAAGGCCTAGTATTCTGGGGCCAAACACAAAAGCAATGAAAAGTCCCAAAACGAAACTCGGAACTGAAAAACTGTTAACTGCAGGCCTGCAATATAGTTCATTACCAGTGAATTTCAGAGAAAAATGAGTGACAACATACTCCTGTCATTTCATCTTCGCTCAGAAACCCACCCCAGCATTTCTCCCAGATTCAGAATTTCACCTGAAGGGCACCTGGAGTTTTCTGGAGTGCAACAAGTTAATTCAGAATCTGTTTCATAGGGAGCCCCTGAACTCAGTTCAATTACCAAATGTGACATGACTTCATCTTACTCAGTTATCTGAGCTTCAAGATATTTTCCCCACGTTTCTTCATTCTATCCAGCTTTCTAATCCTTTAAACTGGAACTCAATGTGAGGGAGGCAGGGAATTTTTCAGGAAAAAAGAGGAAGAGGAGGAAACTGAAGAAAGCATTCTACTAAGCTATATGTTTTGACATTAAGAGATGCGATTTAATATGAAAGACTCAGTTTAATATGCGATTAAGAGGTTTAAACAACAAAGCAAATCGTAGACAAAACTGGCAACCACTTGCTTTCCTAAGAGGTAAGCACCAAATAAAGCATAAAGCAGTCAGTGTGCTGCCAATAAACACTCGTAACCTTTACCTTTTCTCTCACCCAAATACCTCTGCACATCAATAAGGGGCTACTAAGTAATTTATTGAAATACTCAACCTATTTTTGATGTATAACTGCTCTTAATAAAATGTCTAAGATGTGGTTGCTCTCCCTACTGGATTACTTTAAAAGCCCTTTAGAAAGATTTTTTAGCTGCTTCAGGGCCAACAATGGTTTCAGAGCTCGATCCTCATGGTTGGGACTGAAGCAAAAGTAAAATTTCTTGTTTTGGTAAACCATTTTAGTTTGCTTACTAGAGCAATCTAAACCCAATGACCTTAGGGTGAGATCTAAAAGACCCAACAAATCACAATGATTCTGACACGTACCTGTAATATTACATTAATGATACTACAGCTGTGGAAGAGGTGGGGGCTGCAGGAAATACACTGAACAGAAGTGCGCAGCATCTGCTCCCAGAGTCTTTTAACCAGTCAGATTGTTGTAATTGTACAGATAATCACACTGGAAGATGCTATGAGAACATATGCACAGGGTAAGTGGAAATATGGCAAATCATACCTACAGAAGGTGAGGGAGCACAATGGGACCTACATAGTCACAATACGGAAAAAATCTATCACTCTTCACATCATAATTTGGAATCAGTGTTTATCCAGTCTTTATTTTGAACATGCAAAGCGACAGATGCAAACAATAATATGAATAAAAGACCAGATTTATTTCAATACTTTGTAGATTAGAAACGATAATTAAAACCTTGCCAATAGTCAAAAGATTAGCTAGAAAAGTAACTAAAGCACTTCAGCAAAATCTCTGCTTTTATTTGATCAGCTTAGATTTTGGGCATTTGAAGAGAGCATAAGAACAGGAAGTAGATTAGATAGATAATCTATATACCTTCCCACACTGAATATGATACAAAAAAATTTTGTTTTGCTTTTCTATTGAAACTTGAACATTCCAGTCACTGCCACTCATAAACAAACATTAAACTACAGAAAGAACCAGAGAAGACAACTCAGAAGAAAAAAATCAGATATAAATACATACATACATATATTTGTATATAAAACTCAGAACTGAATACTTATACAGATTAAGGGTTTGGCTTCAAGGTTGTCACTAGTGATTTATTGACTCCATTAACTGCACTTTCTAAATTCTGCAGCTACATCTAACTTCCTGTAACTAGAGAGACTCAAGCAGTCAAAGTTGGTCCCACAAAAACTTCAGTGATAAAGCTGCACGTTACTCAATCATACATGGTTTTCTCCAGTTTCCTTTTATAAATAAGCTATAAAGCCTCAACCTTTCAGTACGGTGCAACTACTTCTAAAGCAAGATTAATGGCACAGTTACTGTTTGCTATTTTATTTCCATGGTTTTCCTGCCATGCTCCAAAATCCCAACATTGATGGCAAAGAGACTTACCTGGGTTTGGTTTCCACCCGGCAACTCCTGTAAGATACATAATCCTACATGAAATACAGCACTCCTATCAGTTTAGCTTTCTGGTTGATGAGGCAGTCATGCAACTCCAAACATCAATCATCTGCTACACTGAAGATACAAGAGCATGAACAACTGTTAAGAACTTCCTAAAAGAGTCTTACTCTTTTACTCTTCTTTACTCTACTTACTGGCCGCAAGGACATAATGCTATGTGGGGATAACCTTCTACAATATAAACAATACTGTTATTCAAGAAGGTGAAATCTCATGCAGCACTTATTGTACGCCAATGGAAGACAAACTCCAAAACAGTCCAACAAAAAGTGTTTTAGATGTGCATTCTCCATGGTGCTCAAAATAACCATCCAGAATGTGCGAGACTTGAAATTTAAAAACATACACCAACAGAATAAAAATAACTGTCCTTGTTTCAGCTGGGATAGAGTTCTTATTTTTAATAGAAGCTTGTATGAGACTATGTTTTGGATTAGGGATGAAAAAATGTTGACAACGTGCTGATGTTTTCAGTTGTTGTTAAGCAGTCAAGGACTGACTGTCCAGCTTTTCATGCCAGCCTGACAGCGAGCAGGCTGGGGGTACACGGGAAGCTGGGAGGGGACACAGCCAGGACAGGTGATCCTGACTGGACGAAGAGATTATTCCATACCATAGGACAGCATGGTCAGTATATAAAGCTGAGGAGAAGAAGAAGGAAGAGGTGGAGCGGGGACATCTGGAGTTATAGCATCTGTCTTCCTAAGAAACCGTTATACTTGATGGAGCCCTGCTTCCCTGGAGATGGATGGAGCCCTGCTTCCCTGGAGATGGCTGAGTACCTGCCCGATGAGGGGCAGTGGTGAATGAATTCCTTGTTTTGGTTTGCTTGCGTGCCCGGCTTTTGCTTTACCGCTTAAACTGTCTTTATCTCAATCCATGCATTTTCTCACTTTCACTCTTCCGACTCTCTCCCCTGTCCCACTGTGGGGGATTCAGCAAGCGGCTGCGTGGTGCCTAATTGCTGGCTGGGGCTAAAGCACAACAGTCCTTTTTGGTAACTCTATCCAGCTGAAACCAGGACAATAATGAAGGCCAAGATCAACAGGCAGGGAAGTTACACTCACTTACTCGCAAAAGCACATTGCATTTCCTAATAGCTATTTTGACAGTGCTGTCACCCCTGCGAACAAGGGAGTTGGGCAACACTATTTCCAAGAGCAGGTCTGCTTTCTTGGCAAACAGCTTAGAGGTGCTGCTGCAGGAAAGGGCATCCAGACCATTCCCCTGCTTTGTAAAGTGAACTTGCCATAACATGCATTGCGAGGAGAAAAATCCTGTTCCTGTAGCTGCTCAGCTTTTAACAGAGGGTGAGGTTTTGTAGTGTCAGCACAGATCCTGGCACCAGCCACTGTAGGGGCCAGTGCACAACAGCCGCTTTCCTCTGGAGCACAGCAGCGAAGGAGGCAACGACAACCTGTATGGTAGGAGCCATTGCCAAGGACAATTTCTATTGCAACAAGCTGTTACGAACTATAGTAGCAATCAAAGTGCATCCCCTGCTTTTTTTCCCCAAAACCCAGTTCAAGTCTAGGCCAGCAGAATTATTCCCACAACTGGAATGCAGCATCACAAATTTCCATATAGACAGACAGATTAGGAATTAATGACAAAGAATAGGTGCTTAATGTTCTCCAAAATATTTATCATCTAATTGACACAAAGATAAGAGGCACAAGACAAAGAACTAATTGCAGCTTGTCTCGGGTGCAGACACAAGGGAGACAACTACAGCAGAAGCAGACAGAAAGTATTTGGAGGGGATATTAAGGCATTGGAAGCAACAATAAACTGTACGACAGAGCAGCCAAGCAGTCCATGCAGTTTTTTGGGGGAAAAGCAGGAGTAAAGCAGTGTTTGGGTTAGCTTCAGCACTAGTCAATGACTTTACCTTCTCAGTGAAGTGCTATGTGCTACTTATATTAACATTATTCTTGGTTTAGATCATCTCAGATCACAACTGAATTGTGCAGGCACTTAATACTGCTTATACAGGAAACACCCTCTGCAAGGAGCTTAAGGTTTGAATTTGACATAAAAGACAAGATTTGGAAAGACAATGGAGACATAAGTAACAGGAAACAGAACCCAATACCACTCAGAATTGCAGGTAGTGATTTTAGCACAACAAAAGCTTAATAGTTTGTGATATTTTGTAGCCTCGACAGAGAGGAAAAAAAAAAAACACAAACACAAAACACAAAAGTAAGTTTCAACAGGAACATGATGAGAAACAATGAAGTGGCTTTGCAAAAATTACAGAAAGATTCTTTCAAGCGTAAAGGGTAGACTGGGGGGAAGTGGTATGAAAAGTTGAAAGAATGGGAGTGGGAGATAGTAAGATCTGCAGTAAGAAATGGACTCTTGGGGGAAAAAAACAAATAAAATTGCTGGGGATATGCTTTGAAGTGCCTTGAAAGTGAAAGGAAACTGTTTATGTGTGAGGATCGGTGAAAGCAGAGCCAGAGGAAGAACCTGAGCAAGAAATGATTCTGTAGAAACAGTGGGAAAATTCTCTCTGTAGGACATCTCTTGATGGTATGAATGGAAAAAGACCGCAACTGGAAAGATTACCAAAATACATTATCATAACAATGGGAGTCTGAACAAGAGATACTGTGTGATGGATTAGAAAATAAATAAATATAAAACCCCTCAAAGTTGCTTTGCAATCAGAATTTGCAAGACTCCAACTGAGACTGTAATCCAGGTTCTAAGTTCCATACAATGTAGAAAAATTTTGAGATTTCAGGCCTCAGTGACATGCAAAGTAGTGATTATCCACAGCAACTGAGAGTGTGTAAGGGGTGAAAAGTGGGGAGGTTTAAAGCTACGATTTAGCCATATTGATCTAACTGAACACCTATGAACAGATATGAGGGACACAGGGCAATATGTTAGATTGGACAAAAGGAGACACACAGAATAGCAGGCAACTGGCACAGAACGGTTGCCAAATTTGTGCATGAAAATACCAAGAAGCAGTTGAGAGCAGAAGAAAAGGTGACCATGAAAGGCATCCTGTGCAGAAGTACCAAAGGAAGAGCTTTAAGAACCACATTCACATCAACACTTAAATAGATAAAGTAATGGGAATACAGGAAAATAAGGTGCTTGCTCACAACACACTGACAGACTGCCCACAGATAAAAAGCAAGAAGCTTTTCAGAATTGTTTTCTAGCCCCAACCATGTCCACAGCTCAGCACATCTGCTATTTCTTTAACAAATTAGCGTTATGCAAATACAGAACACTAACATCTGCAATCTCACATACTTCAAAGGCAGTTTGGTTATTGCTCTGGCTGTGGATGTTAAGAATCTGAGATGACATAAACTGTACTTCCAACCATTATGCTGGCACACTCTACCGATGTCAGGGGAGTTAAGTCAAAGTAAATTTTTATTATTATTATTAATACTGAAAGCATGCCAGCTGTGGCTTAAGTGATACAACAGTACGATGCAAAACCGGTATTGCCTAAAGCATGAAATAGTCTAACACAAGATTTAAGAATAAACCACAGCACAAAAAGACTGCAGCCTTAGATTACAGCATTGCTAAATGACAAAGACAAATTAGGCCATATTTTACAGCACAGCGCATAGATTTTTCTGGTGTCTTGTGTAGAACCTTAACTACCTGTCCTCACTTCATATCTTTTAAGGAACAACAGGTAAGCTGCAGCTGAAAATGAGACAAGCACTGAATGCTATTTAAAGCAGGGGCTGAAAAGATGAGTGTGCTCTGACTCGGTTTCAGAAAACTACTACAACATTTGTCTGTCATACAACGGCTGCCTTTCCCTCATCCCTCACCATTCCCTTCAAAATGATCATAGAAACTGGAAGCAACACAGGAACTGCTGTGCTGAGCCAGTATTAGCAGAATATTGCCTGTGCTTGGCCAATTCCCCTGAAACCAAATAGGGCAAGCTTAGACCTACTCTGCAATAGCAGTAGGCAAACTAGCTGCCTGCAAGAGCCAGGCTAATCAATTTAGGCTAATTTTTTTCAGAATAAAATGAAGAACATTAATGAAATTGTATTTGTGAAGTATTACTCAAGTTGCTAGAGCTGTTAAAATAAGAAATACTAACAGGCATATGGTTTTTGACACTTAAATATGTTTCATAACAAAGAAAAAACAATGCTTAAGCCTACTGAAGGAATATTTACTCAGCTGCTATAAATGAAGACTGTGTCCATCAATCTCAAACACTCATCTGAGTAACAGTCAATTAACTCTGACCATGTGCAGTGCTGTCATGCACCAAAATGATTGGAATCTATCTTTCCTAATCAAAACAAAAGAGTAAGTTGGGAAAAAAACCTACTATTATAGCCTAATACAGAGAAGATGCTGTACAATAAGAAACAGGCAATATTCAAAGACTTGCTGGTACTTCTGTTCTGATTTATGAACAAATATTCCTGCCATTTGAAAAAGAAAGGAACCACTTTGCATAAAATGCACACACCTGGCTCTCAAAAAATTTGCAGTGCTTGCACACTGAACCCACACAACCTTGAGGAACCTCAAAAGTTCTCAAACACAGGCAGGAGTGCATCCCTCATGCTCTTCCTCTCAGTCTGTCAGCATAACGCTCATAGAGATGATGGTTCTCCTCGAAACAGCCTTCTTCAAACATGAAAGCAATTCCAGCCTCCAGAAGAAGCTTCAAATGCAGTCTGCAAAACCACGACAAGCCCTATCAAGCAGTGTTCACCCAGGCCTGAAATATTACTACACACTGCAGCATTTGGATATCACTGTGACTTATTATACTTATGTTTCTTGCATGGAACTATGTCTACTTAGACACATAGCTCCGTGTAACAGACAGACAGACAAACAGGAAGAGTTCATATTTTTCCTTTTATACACTTCTTTCTTTGTATTTTTTCTTATTGTGTTTGTTAAATCCTTAAGTCAGCATAACATGGTTCAGAAATGTAAACTGAAGTACATGCCTAGGTATCTGCAGGATCAGAGCCTTGTTAATTCCAGCATCTCTTTCTGTCTCTTTCTAAGCCTCCTCTTTCCTTCACGCTAGTTACTGTTCATTCAGTAACGAAACATTTAACATCATTCAAAAAGAAAGTTTAAAATACATTGATTTACAAAATACATCACACAAAGAGTGTGCATCTTTGAGTACTGGATTTCAGGGTAACTTCAGATAATATATCTTTGGGTCATGATTATTTATATTCTAGTGTGCTTAATGTAAATTACCTGGCACTGTAAAGTAAGAGTACAAAACCTTCAAACCTTCAGTACAAATTTAGTGACTAGTAGAATAAGTGCAGTGACACATCTGACCACAAAGCATCCTCCACAAGTACAATAACAATGAGCAATCTGTATTAGGATACAGATCACATTGTTACTTGAACAGCTTACAAAAAAAAAAAAAAAAAAAAAAAAAAAATTAAAGATCTGCTGCTAGTTACTGCAACTTGAGCATACTTAAAATTCACCATCAGCACATTCTACAAAAAGTCAAAAATGGTACAATCTCAAAGGATGCTGAGGTGCTGGAGCGTGTCCAGAGAAGGGCAAGGAAGCTGGTGAGGGGTCTGGAGCACAAGTCTTATGAGGAGCAGCTGAGGGAACTGGGGTGGTTCAGCCTGGAGAAGAGGAGGCTGAGGGGAGACCTCATCGCTCTCTACAACTACCTGAAAGGGGGTTGTGACGACGAGGGTGTTGGTCTCTTCTCTCAAGTAACCAGCGATAGGACGAGAGGAAATGGCCTCAAGTTGCACCAGGGGAGGTTTAGATTGGATATTAGGAAAAATTTCTTCACTGAGAGGGTGGTCAGGCATTGGAACAGGCTGCCCAGGGAGGTGGTGGAGTCGCCATCTCTGGAAGTGTTCAAGAAACGTGTGGATGTGGGGCTTCAGGACATGGTCTAGGGGACATGGTGGCGCTGGATTAATGGTTGGACTTGATGATCTTGAAGGTCTTTTCCAACCTTAGTGATTCTGTGATTCTGTAACATGACAGGAAAAATTGTAACCTAAGACTGCCCAGGCCATGCAGTCTGTGTACAAAAGTAGCACATTCTGTAATTTGGGAATACCTGATTTGCTCAGTGGTTTAGTTATCTTGTTACAAATAACAGTGCTAGGCTTCAAATATGGCCTTCAGCCTGCAGTCACTGTAACCTTCAATGGATAACTAGCAAAGATCTTGCAACAGAAGCCAAATCATCGGCAGAAGAAACATAAATTTTGGGAAATAACAAGGAAACCAAACTGCTTCAGTGAACTGCAGTCCTAGGAATTTATCCTGGAATTTTCAGTCTGGACCTTCTAATACCAAGTTCCATTAATAAATACAAAAGCTGAATAGAGAGCATCATCTGCACCCACAGCAAGAGAAGAAACAATTATGTAGCACTCACACTAAAATGGCAATGATAACATAATGTTTCAAAATGTTAAATCATGACTTAGAAACACGTGAAAAACCAAAGGCATTTTAAAGCATAATTTTGTTTCTGAAATATACATATGTATACCCTTACACACAGATAGGTATAGACAGAGAGGTAGAGCATTTCTTTTGGCTAGTTTGTAACCTGTCAGTCATAATGTCTATGTGCCTCTGGAGAAATGATCTGCCTCTTTCTAACTCTTCCCCCATTTTTGTTACTTGAGTATTGCTCTAATATTTACTATATGAAACTCAATTAAATAGTCCTTAAGGATAGAGAAAGTGTAAACTTTTCTCTTTACTGTTAATTTTCGTCACAATGATGCAATACTGCTTCTTATTTAAGGAACTGCTCCTGTATTCCTTCTCCGAAAATATTTCTCTCATTTGGGGTAGCAGTCTTTTATTGTCATGAGAGTTTTGATCAAACAGAAATTGCAAGATCAGGTTTCTCTTAGTTAAAGGAAGGTAAAAATGCCCCTCCCAACTCACTGAATTGCACACTCACATGGTCTTGTCAAACCACAAAAGCTGTGGCATTGGCATGGTTCTCTCCTGGATCCTTGGGACACCAGTAGCACAAAATGTTATGTACTTATGAACACATAGGGTTTGGGCAGAGAATGCTAAAGAGGCCCACCAGGCAACATGGATCAACACGCATTTCTACACAGGGACCATATATCAGACTCTCCTACTTGTACCACCAGAGTGGGTTTTTTTCATCTTGGCCCTAGTTTGGAAGGAAAGAGAAAGGTAGTAAGAGCCTAGCGCATCTACATTAAGTGCTCAACTGAATGAGTTTCCACACAGAGGAAAACCAGGCTCTAAATATTCATTGCATGTCTGAATTCTGCTAAGGAACCCCTAGATCACTGCCGAGCTGTTGAGGATCAAGACTTTGTCCACAAAAATGCATTTAGCTGCATTTTATGTAATTGTTGCACAACACATAGCACAGGTTAGCTCTAAAAGACAGATTCAAAAATCTTTAGACTTAATGAGTATTAGAAGCCTAAATATTCCGCTGATACAGGCACTTGTTAAAAACATTTACTTAGGTGGCAGATGCCTGAAGAGATCACATGCTGTAGAAAAACATCTCTTAAGCATGGGGTGTCTATACCATCTATAATTTTGTGTAGATCTTTGTGAAACCATGAAAGCCAAAACACAACAGCCTTCGAAGACAAATTCTAATGAACGTCATACATACATTTAAAATGTCCCTTTTATGAAAGTGAAAGTCTATCAGATAGCAAGAGGAAAATAGATTGAATTATAAAAATAAATCAGTTTCCTCTCATAACATATCCTCTGAAGCTTTCAGAAAAACATACTCCCTTGATATGCTGCTTCAGCATCATTGTTAGAAAAAATGCTCTCTACATCATGCCATATTGTATCCAAACTAAATAGTTAAAGGACATCATTTGCCAGAGTGAATTAGCATACCTGGCAAATGAGTAATCCCATGGGGAATCACAGATATGTGTTCTCACATTTAAGTGATCAAATGAAGGGCTAAGCACAGCCCTTGAAACGGAAGCAATTTTTGGATTATTGGTTAACAATCTCAAGCAATATTGACTCAAGGGAAAGTGCCTTCCTAATGAAACCAACGGCTCACATAAAAAGAGCTTACAGGGTCAAACCTGTAATTATTTTTTTGCTGAGAATGTTGTTTTCCAGATTAAAAACATCTTTTTTTGAAACCTTAATCAAATTATTTGCATATATATGGTTTCATTTATTTTCACAAACATTTGATTTTTGTAGTGATGTTAGACACTCATATGATCCAGGTTCCTGGAGTCCAAGCCCAGTGAAAACAACTTGTCTTTTATGAAGGCCATAATGCCCTCAGACTATAATTTAAATTGCTAAGTAGTTCTCTGCCCATTTTTAAAAACCATAGAATAGTTTTTAAAGTTCTATGTCTTAATGATATTTACATTATTACCCTTTAGTGGCATGCTTCATTGTTATCTTTTTTTTTTTTTTACCAGAAATTAGAAGGTTAGAGAGATAAACATTCAGCTGATATACATTATACCCATTAGGATCCTGCTCGCTAGTGAAGTAATACGCCTTTCCAATATGCTGCTATCCTTACCTTGGACTAAAAGCCAGTATGACTGGATTTTATTAGTGCCATGGCAAGAGCATCACCACCCAGCTCTCAGACAGCTCTAGCAGATGTGGGGAGACCTCTAAAGAAGTGACATGAAATAGTCCAAAGGCTGAGATATCATTACTGCAAGCGTGACACATGACAACGTTACCTCCCAGGCTCTGGGCTGAGCAAGGAGAAGGCAGCTGTGGGCACAGGAGAGGCCACGGTATATAGCAGCAGGGAGATTGTCCAGGGGCTACAGGGACAAGAAGAGGACAAAGGAGGTGGGGCAGGGCTATCCTGCAAAGCCAGCCACATGCTGGTTCTTTAAAACTGGAAAACTGAAGCTGTAAGCATTTATCGTTTTCAGCTCCACTGGCCACAGGCTGAAGGACTTACATGGGTTACTGGAAAAGGAAGCCTGCACTATTTGCTATATCCTCCTTAAAGGTAGCTGCCTGTCCACACATTTTGCTCCCACAATAAATTCCTTCAGAAGAGGATAGGATGGAGAGAAGCAAAAGAGAAAGACTGCAGTAGGAAGACAGACAAGATCAAAGACACCACTTAGACCACTCATGGAAATTGAAAAGTTTCCCCCGCCCCATCACTCTTCTGCACTTTCATGCATTTCTTTATGTACAGCCCTGGCCTGAGACATGGACTTCCTTGCCACAGCCCCAGGTAAAGACAATCCTAAGCTTGTTAGACCATTACGGTGGAATGAATATCCTTCGCCACAGATCTGCATCATCTACCTTTGGCACCTTTATCCTCAGTATCTAAGTACCTCTGGTTTTTCCTACTTGGCTTCCCATCACCCAGGCATGATGGCAGACGTGTAAACCACAAGATCCTTAACAATAATTTTAATTAATTACTGTGCTTTCACCAAATGCTCATAAGCCCCCTGCACTGGCATACTCCAGCCTCAGATTGAACAAAACACTACTTTGCCATGCAAACTCAATGCTGACAGCAATTCTGCAGGGAGGAAGAAAAGGAAAATGGCAGGAGGGGGATGAGCTCAAACTTGCCGAAAGGCCAGTCCCTGTCTTAGTCCTGGGCAGCGGTCCCCAGGAGAAGTCATGCAATGAGGCCTTTCTAGAGCTTCCAACTCCACCATTTCATACAACGCTCATCATGACAGAAAATCTAAGTGGTTTAAGAAAAGGCCACAGGCTCAACGTCCTCATAAGTGCTGTTACTTCAGTGTCGGTACCGAATAGATAGGTCAGATCTCGACAGGTCTGCTGGAAACAAGATGATACGCATTGCTTAACTTCTGAAGAAACCAGCTATGTGTGTGTGTGTGTGTATACTCTGAAGAGGACCCATAAGACTAAATAAGACATGGGAAAAGGAGGACAAGAGTTACTTCCAAATTTTTCTTTTTATGAATTGGAAAAATAATAATAAATCACTGGAAACAGTTTTATTCACAAATGCTGGGTCAATTGTTATTTTTCTTAACCTCTGAAGAGTAGCTCCAGGAAATTATACTGGGCCAGAGATAAACCAGGTACGAACATATATAGTGAAAATGTCCAACGCAAACCAAAATGAGGACCTGATACAATGTCCCCTGTGTGGCCTCTTTTTTTTTAAAGAAGAATTTTTTTTTAAATTACAACAATTTCAAATAGAATCTAAACATGTTTCTGTAATAATCAAAATCATGTCCAACAGCATAAGAATACACAGTAAGAAATAAAGAAAATTATTTGAATGAGATTAGAATTATTTCATAATATTAACCCATACATCATTCAGATAACGTTTTCTGTCAATAATCAGAACTTACCATATTGATTGGGTCAACTGGGCCAATGCTGTTAACATAGACATCTGTTTCAATTACCGTAGTTCTCACTAAACAAAACAGTAACCATAATTAAATATGTAATTATTAACTCTGTACATTGTTAGTATAATTTAACCTATTTACTAAAAAAACAACAAATCTGAAATTCTTTTATTAGGTTCAGAATAATTAAATCTCTGGTTTGTTCATTCTGTGAAGAATCATATATGATTTGGCTCCCTTATTCCATACGAATTCTTAGAATTATCAACATGAATTTCTTACTTCATAATGTGGCCCCATCTGTTCTTTGTGAATGGATATGGTAGATATAAAAGGTATAAAAGGTAAAGGAAAAAAAGCAAAAGCCAAACCAAAAACTGTCTTCCAACATAAAAATTTAATCATAAACAGAAGAAAAATGTTTGGAAAAAACTGCTTGTACAACAAACCATGGGGTCTGGGAGCAGATGTGTTTATCAGCTGTAAGGAATCAATATGCAGTGCTTTCTGTCAATTCCTACTGAAAACACGTAACAAAAATAAAATAACTTTTCACCACAGATTTCTTGAATTCATGCAACTGTAGCACACCTAAGGGTTACTAATGTTCTTTCATCAGCTTGATTAATACGCTGCTTCAAAAACCAAATTGAAAGCTCCTCAAGTGAAAGTAATTTAAAAGTTAAACACTTCCAAACTTATTTTTTCTTTAAAAACACGGGGAAACCACTCTCACTGGGCAGACAAAAATTAACCGTTTTGAAAATATATTCTCTTACAGAATATACTCTCTTACTTTGTACGCTTACAGAAGGGCACAAAGTCTAAGAGACTTCCCACGAAAGTCACATCTGAGGTACAGGTGGCACTGGTAAGTCAGTTTTTTCCTCCTAACTGGTTTATAGGGGAAAAAGGTACAGACAGAAGAGGTTGGGATACATTTTAACTTCATCAATTTACCAAGCATTTTCTTCTAGCTTGTACTGGAGAGCCAGAATGTGGACACAAGAGGACATATGTCCTAGTCCCCAGTGGAATGAAGAGAGTTAATAATAAAGCTCTGCTGGTCTTTCTCTCATGATCTGGCACGTTAAAATAAAGCATCTCTGTCCATCTGCAGATGGAAAAGGGGGAAGACAAACAAAAAGACACTTTGATTTCATAGGAGAGGGACCCTATGTCATTGGATTTTATTTCTTTATACTGCAAACCATGATAAATTGCCCAAGTGCTCTATAACAAACCTAAAACCTTAAGTAAGAGGATTTTTCAAATCTCAAAAATCTAAAACTTGAACAGACACACAGAAAGAAACAGAGTATCATTAACATCCTTGCTAGCTACAATGACAGACAAGATACACTTCTTAAATATCCTAAGATACCTCTTCCCTGCCAATCTCACTTGCAAGGAAATTCTCCCTGACTCCAAATCCAATTACTGGTGTGACCCTGAGCCTGACAGCAAGACACACCAGTGAGGCTGCACAAAGGATTTTCTGTAAGACCACAGAGTCACTTGATCACCACCCTGTCCCCAGCATGCTTCACAGAAAGTTTAAACAGACTCTGGAAACCAATTTATTTCCTGGGGAAAAAAAAAAAAATTAAGTAGTTCCTGAGTTGCAAATGTTTTCAATATCTGCAGGGCTCATAAAGGAAGGGGGGCAACACAAGATCTTATATCCACAGACTGAAAAGTCAGAGTAAAAAAAGTATATAATGCGTGTGTATATAAACACCTATGTATAATATAACATATTTTACATACACCACATCTTGCAAACACATATCTACTTCCTTTAATATTGCAGACATATTTATCTATATAACAGCAACCCCACTGCTAGACTGGAACACAAGGGTGTGGATCAAAGTGTATCCTGCCTTATTTCTCAAGCAATGCTGAATCCACTATTTTTTCTCCATATTAGTAGGAAATGTTTAATTCTCCTTAGTGTTAGGAAATCTTGTTTTGTTCTGACATTCAAGTCTTTGACTCCAACTTTCAGCATTGCCTAGCCATATCATAGAATAGTTTGGGTTGGAAGGGACCTTTACAGGTCATCTAGTCCAGCCCCCCTGCAATGAGCAGGGACATCTTCAACTAGGTCAGGTTGCTCAGAGCCCCATCCAACCTGACCTGGAATGCTTCCAGGGATGGGGCATCTACCACCCCTCTGGGCAACCTCTGCCAGCGTTTTACCACCCTCAGTGTGAAAAATTTCTTCCTTATGTCTTGTGTAAATCTACCCTCTTTTAGTTTAAAACCATTAACCGCTGTCCTATCACTACAGGCCCTGCTAAAAAGTCTGTCCCCATCTTTCTTAGAAGGCCCCTTTAAGTACTGGAAGGCTGCAATGAGGTCTCCCTGGAGCCTTCTCTTCTCCAGGCTGAACAACCCCAACTCTCTCAGCCTGTCCTCATAGGAGAGCTGTTCCATACCTCGGATCATTTTTGTGGCCCTGCTCTGGACCCGCTCCAACAGGTCCATGTCTTTCCTGTGCTGAGGGCTCCAGAGCTGGATGCAGGACTGCAGGTGGGGTCTCACCAGAGTGGAATAGAGGGGCAGAATCAGCTTCCTTGACCTGCTGACCACCCCTCTTTGGATGCAGCCCAGGATACGGTTGGCCTTCTGGGCTGCGAGTGCACATTGCCGGCTCATGTCCAGCTTTTCATCCACCAGTACCCCCAAGTCCTTCTCAGCAGGGCTGCACTCAATCCCTTCATGCCCCAGCCTGTTTTGATACCGGGGGTTGCCCAGACCCAGGTGCAGGATCCTGCACTTGGCCTTGTTGAACCTCATGAGGTTCACACAGGCCCGTTCCTTGAGCTTGTAACATCAAACCTCTTCATCAAGTACCTACACACAGTGATTAATGTCACCTCTGAAACCTGCCTTCAGTATGCTGAACAGTTCATACTGCATACTGCAAATGTAACCTATAGGTAATCTGTTCAGCTTTAACTTCTAAACTTTCTCCATTGTTTCCAGATTCATCGTGGAAATGTGGACACCAGGACTGGAAATGTTTTGTAGCAGTGTTATAATGCTGCTTGAACATTTCCAGATTTCTACTTATTGTGTTCCTTTTCAGAAGGGGACTTATCTCAGGATAATGCTCAGGGGATGCATAGCTAAGACCTTATACTACAAAAAATATCTGTTTATTCCTAACTCCCTGCTTCACTATGCAGAATCTCACACCTTGAAATATGACCAACAGACTTCCTCCCCGCCTTTTTTTTTTCCCCTCTCAATTTTTGTGTCTCCAGTTTTAATGAAGGAGCAAATCATTACCCTGCAGATACAGCCTCTCCCTTTCCAACGGTCTTTGTGTTGCCTGCCAACTTTACTACAAAAAATTCATTGCTGAAATAATTCAAAATATCATTATTCTTGATCAAGACTTTCCTATGAGACCCTACTATAGACTGCCCAGCCACTGATATTTCCTTATTAACAACTAAATTTTGAGATCTGTCAGTGAGCCAATTTTTAATGGGGGCTGCGTCAATTTATGAAATTCCAGGTTGCAGAGAGCAGTACTTGATCTGCCACAAGGGTTTTCCTGTAATGTGCCACGGAGTTCAATTTGCCTTTTCCATACTGCTCTGAGTAAGATTATTAGTGCTATTAAGAGCCAGTAAAGAGTCTGAAAATCTGCCTCTGTTGAAATTAATTTAATTGACCCAAATGATCCAGAGAAAGAGGTCCAATTCAAGAAGACTGGAAGAGGCTGTTTTGCTACCTTGGTTGTTCTGTGTGGTACGGAGCAAAGTACTTCTGTAAATTAGAAGAAAGAATTCATTCTTCTCGCGTTCTTGAACTAGAATTGATGTGAGTCCATGAAAATGACAAACGCTGGAGGAAAATGCATTCTTGATAGTCATTTGACATCCATATAATTACTATTGTTCATTTACTCTCCACAAAGCACTAACAGAGAAAGATGATTTTAAGATGTTTCTACAGTGAATACTTCTTATTTTAATTTAAAAATTTGGTATCAGCCTTGAAAATACCAGGAGTAAGAAGAAGGCTACTTAACACATCCCGTGTGAAGTGCAAAACAGTACTGTAAACTTACAGAAGCTTCTAGGGAAGGGGACAAAGAGAGAGCACACTTCAAATATTTACCCCGAAAAACTATATGAGCCAGGCTAGAGTAAAGTAAGAAGGTGAGAGGACAGCAGACTGCATACTCAACAGAGAAAAAGAAGTGCACAACGGGGCAGCTGCCCCTAAGGGATAGTTCATCAGTTCCTAACGTAGCTGAAGCACACAGGGAACCTGCTTGCTAAGCCCGATCTACAGAGATCTGCTCACATTTTCTAATTTCCTGCTTTGACATCTTTTCTTCACTAGACTAAACTTCTCTTCTGGTTTAAAAGGTTTGACTGGTATTGAGCATCATCTTACACAAGCACATAGCTAAAGACAGGCTTGTCCCAAGAAATAAATACAGTAAATAAGTCGCTCTTGTGCCTGGAATTCAAGAGCAAGAATGAACTTCCCAACAAGCAGCAAGATCTGGAAAGACGTCTCTCTCAGCAGGCACAGACAACTACCCTACTAGAAAGGGATGACAACGCCCAGGCTGACCCTGAGTTTCAGTTCAAAATTTGTATTTTGAAAAATGTTTACTCTCTATTAGAAAAATCATGGTGATAAACATCTACCTCAAATACTGACAAATTATTTTAGTAATTGATCTCACTATCAAAAGTGCCTCTTTTTTAGCCTGTATTTATCCAGACACAATCTGCAGCTTTTGATATTTGAAATATCTCTGCCTGGTACATTGAAGAGCTCTCCTTATCGGTTATCCTCAGTTTATAAGACACCATCTCCTGACAAAAATGATTGCTATTTTTGTGAAAGTGCAGAACATTGCACTTTTTATTGCTTAATAATGCTCTATTTTCATTACTCCAACCCTCAACATTACCCAATAGCATGTTAGTTCATCCAAATTCACTAATTCCCATAGTTTACCACAATTCCCCATTTTGGAATGAAGGACTAAGATGTATCACCTTTTTTAATTATTACCTATCATGTTATTTAATTTAAACTAAGAACACTTCTGATAATTTCACACATGCTTATTTTCTTTAAGCATGTTTTCTGTAACTCCTCATTAATTGCCTAAAGAAGCATCTCTTCTTGGTGATAAAGCAGTTATTCAGCAAATAAATTAGGTGACTGCCACATTCAGGAATAACAGGGGCCTTCAATTTGTAATAGTTTTTAATGGAATAATACAATTCTTACAACCAGTTACCTAAGAGGATTACTTACATGGCTATCTAAATTGAAAATTCGGCCTCAAGTGTCTACAGCAGGTTTCCAGCTCCATCTCTGAAGAATTTTTTCAAAGTGATTTTGATGAAAGCAGAGCCCTGTTCTCCACACTCCTTCTTTTACCTTTTTATTTAAATGAAACCCATCTTAAGCAAATACTTCTGCCCCACCACTTTTATTATTTCCATTATTTTCTATGCAGTGCACACATCCAATACGTTTAACATTCACTGCATATGCTCTTCTACATCTTGCTTTTGCATTTCAGTTTCCTTCCATTCTTGCAAAATATTCTTCATCTCAGAATATGTACCTCTCTACCTTTACCTGATATTTTCTTGATTCTTCAGGCTTATTACTCTCCTGCCTGTATCATCCTTTCATCAATGATACACTAAGAGCACCTGTTCAACAGAATATTCCCTTAATATCCTTATATTTTCAGAATTAGTGCTTCTATTAGTCTCTTGAAAATCCACTTTTTGTTCATGTATTCTTTATATCCCCAAGTACATGACTTTTCACATTAGTGCACTGAGATGCAATTACTTACCCATGCCCTGCTTATAGGGCAATTACAACTATCCAGATTTCTCTAGGTATCCAATTTCTCTATGTCCATGAGCAATCATCCTCACCATTCTTAAAAATTCTATCAATGCTGACTCTCTTCAAACTCTTGATTGAAAACACTCCATTAGAGTTGCAGGTATGTGATGATTATTCCCTGGTTTTAATTTAACTTTCAGATTGAACAGTTGTGTTTCACCCATATAATACACAACATTGGACATGAGACATATCTGGAAAAAATGTGCTGTACATTGATAGGCTAATGTTAATATATTGGTGTGCCAAAGGTGTGAGAGAAGGAACAGTGTGCAGCCAGAATTCTTTCCTTTAAAAAGGAAAGTTGAAAAATAACAGCTTCTTTGATGCAGGACTGAAGCAAAAAGAGTGTGGTTATAAAAGCTAAACAAAAGGTAATGCTCCAGTGCAAATAACACTGCTTTATTAATATATCAGCACTACAAGGTTGTATCTGTAATTAAAGGGATTTATACTACAGATAAGAGACTTCATCTGGTAACTACTATTACTTCGTACTGAGCAGAAGGTACTTTAATACTAGTTCCTTTATGCTCCAAACATGACAAAGTATATTACATAAATTGAGTTAAAGACTAGTAAGATTAATAAACACAGCAAAGGGTAGCAGTTAAGAAATCACTACAACTCATGGATATTTGAATAAGAAAACCAGAAAATGTCAGAGTGTGGTTTTCTATCAAATTTCAGTTTTGACTCTGACTTTTCAATTTTCATTTGGCTCTCCTTTATCATCTCCCTCAACTGACCACATGTTTAACAATTAAACCCCCTATCTCACTCTGAGATGCTGAAATTCTGTGTCAACATCAAGAGGAAAACAAAATTCTGCTCTAGTATTCAAACCCAAGAAGTCCAGGTTCAAAACAAAAAATGTTGCTACTGTAACTGAGCTTCGTAATTCAATAGTAAAAATGTTCTGTGGGATATTATAGCTCTGAAAGATAATTAGAATTCCAGTTCAATAACCTTGTTGCACAAGTACTGACATATACTCTGACGATGTGGAATCTGACACCAGATCTTATCCACATAATTGAAGCAGACTAACATGAATGCATTATAGCCTGATTTTGTTTTTCTATCTGCTGCAGTTCCCAAGCAGCTGGACAGAATGCAACGCCTCCACCTGAAGCTGAAAATTTCATCTTATGTTGGCCAAAATCTTTGCCTTGTGGCAGAAGTCTGCGACATCCCATCCATCCAGAAGAAAGTCAGTCTTAAAATTTGTTCTCCTGGCAACAACGTGAATACTCCCAAATGTCTCCTGCTCTTACTACTCTGGCTGATTATTCATGAACCTTGTGTTTTAATGTATTGGAGGCAGGTCCCAGGTAGCAAAGGTCAGATTGGTACAGAAGTATTGAATCAAGAGAGCAAAGAAGAAAAAGAAAGGGAGCATTTATGTGAGAGAAGCTAGAACCAAGTGTCTTCTTGCAGTTCTATCAGCAACTGATATTTGGAATCCAAAAAGCTGTACATTGAGTTAGTCACAAAAAAGCAGAGTTCTTGCCCTATGAAGACTCAGTACACAACCAGAAAGATGAAGGTAAGGATTACACCAAAATTCCTCCACGCCCATTTAAATCCATTTGACATGTTAGAAGAAACTCATCTTCCTCTATTTTTTTCCATTTATTTCTAAGTTTTATGGGGAGAGAAGAGAAACAGAATTATCTTTTCTTTCATCCCCACCTACCAGGTAATCATTAGAAGGAATCCTAGTGGAGACAGTTTATTCCCTCATAATCCCTTTGTTGTCTGTTGCATCAAGCAGTTGGGGAAAAAAAAAGTAATGCTATACATTTGTCACACATTGAGAATTTAAGTAAAAATACACTGGAAGACCTTTCTTGTTGTCTAAATGTTTGCAGTAATTCAGTTAAATGAACGCGAAGACAAAGACTCACAACAAACTTCATGAGATTCACATGTGATTATATTAAGACAGTGAGAGAAAAATTGTCATTCAACATCTTCAGGGTAACAGTCAACAGCAAAACAGAACTAAGAAATTTGGGGAAGAAAACAATTTGTCATAAGCTTTCAAAAGAAAATACTTATTTTGAGATTGCATCTCTCCGTTCTCCTACATAAATGAAACAAGTCTAGACTGTTGTATTATTTATCGTATAAGTAGCTTACAGACTTACATGGCATTCCTTTGATAGGGAATGCCAAGCATTTAACAAATAATTATGTCCTCCACCTCTCCCTTCACAGTTCAGAAAACAAACTCAGAGAAAATAAATTATTTTTCTTAGTTTGATCCAGCATGCATGAGGTAGACAAGAGCTGGCAAGGTTTCATGTAGTCTGTGTTCTCAAAACAATATTGTTCCAAATATTCAATAGTTATATGCAAATTGATGCTTTGACTATTGAAAGACAAAACTGCCTTCCTGCTAGCTGCAAAGTTTGATCTATAGTCATGCAGTCTTCCTTCCTATATTCCTTTAGAAAAGGTATAGTCCTAAGTTATATTTTTAGATTCTTATGAAGTTTTTCAAAATCTGAGCTAAGGGAAGAAGAGAACTGGATCAAGTTAAAGCTGCTCAAAATACACACTTACAATGTATTTTCTACAGTAAGAGTAAAAATATCTAGGAATAATTCTTTAATAAACTCCTACAGATTCAAGATCAATTTTTTAAATAACCACGGCTGGTTTATACCTACAATTCTTTCTGTCGGAAGACCCTAGTTAAACAAAGTAAACTATAATTGTCTTTTAATAATTCATTATAGATTGTCCACTGTCCCCAAAAAGCAATACTTTACATAAGAAAAAGAGATTGTAAATAGAACATACAAAGTCTACTCTTGCATTATTTTTACCAGTTCCAGAAAACCACTGCATTTTATTGCTGTTATATTTAGCTTGTTATATTACGTTTTTAAAATTGCAGTAAGTGGATCTTCGACAAAAGGCACACCATCTCTGTTTTGCATCTACTTACTGAATTATTTTATGGGCTTACCCCCAATATCCGGACGAAGCTTATTGTCATATCCTTGAAGTAAGGAGTCCAGTATGTGAGTTACATCCCCACCATGAATCTTTGGTGCAAGGACCCATGTTTTATTCACTGTTAGATCTTCATCGTCCTCATCATCTGCTTTATCAGCTCTACAGTGAGTGAATTAAAAAAAAGGTTAGGAAAAAAACCCAAAGAGTGAAACTGAATACAGAAGAGGTGAAAGAAGAAACTGATAAAATATTGAACACTATTTAGAGTGTTCAATATTTGTAAAAATCCAAATGCATTCTGGTGCCAACAGAAAGAGGTAGGCCCTTATTTAAAACACCAACATTTTGTTTTATGATAGTAGAGAGTGTAAGCTAATAAACATGTCAAGAGAGGCATTAACACATCACCCATACAGAAAATTCAAGCCATGAGTCAAACCCATAAAAGAAGCAGTAGGCATCCTCTTACTGTCAGCCTTTTCCTGTTTTAAAACTCCCTACAGGTATTTCATTTTCAAATCATGGTACTAATATTTCTAAGAGATGCTTAACCATGGTAATAGATACATCTTGGTGTCAAGAACATTAAGAGCATCTCCTTCCTAGTAGCCTCCGTTCTAGCTATGATATAAAAAATAAAACTTGTATACTTGTTCAACTCCATTCAAATTTTAAGAAAGCAAACAAACATTACATCTATGTGCTATGACTAAACATTCACAGAAGCTGCAGCTGTGTCAATTATGCATCTGCATGTATACATGGTATAGTTAAAATGCTGTAGCAGTCCTTTCAGTTAAGAAGATCATTTGTTAGCTACCTATTTTATCAAGATGAAACAAATGTACAAGGAAAATACTTACACATTCATTTGTTGCCTATCTTTTAATTAGATAAGCAGCAATATATAGTTAATCACTAAGTCATTAGGAAAAAATTTGCAATACCTTGGTTGCATCTGCAGATTCACTCAGAGGTCACCAAAAGGTCAAGGAATGCCTGGAAGTAGTTTTCTTTCCATTTGAATCAAATGAGTGTGGACTTAAGTATTCCTCCAGTGCTAAAGTTTGCAATCTATATTACTCATCCATCTTATTTCAGGGAACTGCTATGGGCTTCAAGTCAAGCAAAGTGCATCAAACTGATAGCAATAACTCTGACAGTCACGCAACGTATCTTCACAAATGGACACTGGCTAGCAGCTATTACAGAACGTACGCAATCCATATAAATCAGTTCCAATGTTAACATAAGCACAGATATTCCAGTAAAAGAAAGGAATTAAATTACTGTCCTTGTACCAATTTGTGTTGTACAACAAAACTAAAAATGTCACTGCTATATTATTAGGAAGGGATTTAAGGACTTCTAAATTACACAGATATACACTGCCCTCAAAACTAAGGGTGGAATTTTTCAGCAAATTTCCTACAGGAATGAAGACCACCAGCATGTTCCATGTGGAGACAACACTACGCCTTCAGGGATAAAGGACAGAAAAAGTCAGGAAAGATGGAGGTGGAGTAGGCACGTCTGGCTTTTATTGCACTCCTTCGTGGGAACGCACCAAAACAGTCTGTAAGACCTTGCATCACCTCTCAGGTAACACTAGCAAGTCTCACTGAAAATCAAAACTATCACGGCTGTGGAGACTGCTCAGTGGTTTTGGTACGCCTGCTTAATTTGGGAATTGCAACAGGGGGCTTGCCACAGCTCAGTAGGTTCCCAGAGGATGAACAAAAGGTGCTGCTCGGGTACCAGGACTTCCACAGCTAGCTTGCTGCAAACAAGTTGCAAGAGTCTATTATACCTGAAAGTAATATGCAATCTAAATACAAGGTTCACTGACAGCTTCCCCTGTAACACTCTGGAAAGTGCTTTCATTCTTTTAAATTGAAATGCACCGTAAAATACTTAATCTTTACTGCACTACATAGACATTATAGAAATGTCAGATATTAAATATTTAACACTTCCCATTAGCAGGATCCCACTAATGGGAGCACTAAAAGAAGTAGGAAGCTAAGTTTTGTAAATGTACATTCTTTTTCCCTCAAAGCTACCTATTGCCATCTCTTTCATGTTTCAGTATCACGTGGCTTTTTATATATATATATATATATATTTGGTCTGCTTGCACTTTATGTCATCTCATTACTATATAAATTAGCTTATCATTGTTACGATTGCAGAAGCAATCCTAGCCTTTCCCCAGGGGCATTAAGATGATAAGGAGTCCTCCATCCCACAAACAGCAGAAAGTACAGTGAAACTACCAGAGCTCGGCACAGACCCAGGGCACCTGACTCTCAGGATCAGCCCAATTATTTGCAGAGAATTTGAAGTGATGATGACACAATTTTGTCCTGCTTTAATGCTCTTTCCACATCGTTATTAAGAATAGCATAGATTTAGTCAAAATGAAAAGTACAAGAGGACATGCCATTCCCACCTAAATCCAAGAGAAGTTACAACCATGATACCTCCACTCACAATCACTCAAATATCTTGACATTTTGAAGAGTTCTTAACTTTATTTATAGGTTCACAGGACAACTCAGGTGGGAAGGGATCATGGGAGGCCTTTAGTCCAGCCTCCTGCTCAAAGCAGGGCCAGCTCGGAGGTCACAGCAGGTTGCTCAGGGCTTGATCTGGTTGGGTGTTGCAGACCTCCAAGCATGGAAACTGTACAACCTCTCTGAGCAACCTGTTCTCCACTCCCCTCTTTTCCGTTATTTAAGATATTTAAATAAACTTGAAATTAACATGAAAAAAAATACAAACATATTTCAGATTTTCACCTTCTGTCTTCCTTGACTGGAGGACCTCCGGTCCTCCTCCAATTTTAAAACTCTGAACTACAAATAGGTATACAGATGAGAGCACTGATAGCTCACAGAAAGCTATTAATAATGCTATTGCAGGGGGAGAGGGAAAAATTCCATCCCAACATCTAACAGCTTTTCCAGTCCCTACTAAGTAAACCCATTTTAAGGAGGCACTTTTATTAGAGGCAACATTTTCTTTACTTGGTGTCTGACAAGAGTCTTGGCTTAAAATGCGCATTTCCTACTATTTACACAGAACTATCTGGTTTTATCTAGAAAATATTGTACACTGAAAAAAAGGGCCAGCTGCTAGAAAAGAAGCATGCTACACTTCTATACCAGTACACTAGGTTAACAAGAGCTTGTGGATCACTAATCCATTAGCTAAACCAGCAAAGGAACCGACACAAATCAGAAATTAATATAACCAGATGTGGAGGAACCAGACCATCACTGCTCTACGCAGTGAAAGGAGCTGTTCTTACGCTCTCTATTCCCATCTGACTGGCCCTCTCAGAGATGATTGACTGTGATTAACCCACCTCGCTACCAGAATACCATCTTTTAAACTTTTCTTTAAAATGCACCCAAGACCACTGAGCATGCAATAAAGGTCTCTGCAGTGCTGATGGCACCCAGTTCTACACTTTTGATTCCTAAGCCGTAGCCACTAGCATGCAGCCACAGGACTGAGATAAGAAAGGAATGATGCTGGTTGGAAAAAAGAAGTGACCAGAATATATAGAATGCCTTCTGTATGCCCTCCAGTGAAGCAGAGCACACAACACCTACCAACTTGAATTCTCAATCCAGATTTTGGGGGGGGAGTTGCACAAAGCTCCCCCAAAAGAACACCTAGACACACAGAGGCAACAGGACAGACACTGTGCACGTATTCATTTCTAGGAATCTGAATTACTGATCCTTGTGCTACTAAATAGATTTGAACTGCTCTGTTTCAAAGGTAGAATCCCTTCAGATTTACACAGTCAGCAGGATCAGCTGAGACAGTGTTATCAGGATCTTACCAAGGTTGCCAGACCATATTCTTTAAAGACACATTCACTTTGGAAAACAAGATGGTACGAAATTGTAACTTCTACCTCAGTTTCTGTGTGTCTCACATTGCAAAGTCCAGCTTTTTCTCCAGGGTTTGGAATGGGGTAGAAGGAAAGACAGCAGACATCAAACTTCATTCCAAACCAGAAAATAAAATGTTAAATTCAGGTATGCTGTTCAAATATTTAGCAACAGTTAACTTGGTCTGAGCACCTTTTCACTTCTTTGCAGTTAAAATAAATTTAACAAACCCATGAAGATTAATGTCAATTAACTCCCTCCTCGCTTTAACAGTAGCACTTTCCCCTCTCTCTCTCAACCCCAGGAAGAAAGGCAAACTTAATTAAAAAGGAATTCTTTTCCTTTCCAAGTTCATCTAAAGGTTATTTCACTATACACAGAACATAATACTTGATCCTCTCCCCATTTACTGTAAAATATATTTTTTTCCAACAAAGTTCACTCAGTAGGTCTTTTTCAGAATGTCTGGAGAGATGATGATTTAGAAGAAAAATATGACATCAAACATTAAAACATTTCTGTTCCATGACATGATGCAAATTTACATCAATTACTGCAGGTGTTAATCTTAATTTTAATGATTTTATGAACAAGAAAGAGACCTCACTTCTTAATATGCTTGTTGTTACAACACTTGAGCTAGCGTCATAAACTCAACAGTAAACTGCATGTATACAGTTAACAGTAATTAGTCAAAAAGTGCCCTAATTATGCTCTCTGTCCTTCAACTAATTGGAGACATTACCATGACTAATAAATCCCTGAGCACAAGTGACTAATGGCTAAATAAGTCTTTTCAACATCAGGCAACATGCTCATCTTCAGACTTTAATATCATAGGTCTTTGTTCTCCTTTAAATATAAGAAAAAACAATCAGATGAGCTTTAAGTTGCAATTAACATCTGTCAGGTTATGTGATGAACTGGAAAAAAAACTGATATAGTGAGAGTGCTCCTACAGCTATTTGTATCACGCATAACAAAGTACTCCATGTAGAAGTACATGTATAGAATAGGTGGGAGTACTTAAACACAGCTAAGAATCAATTTAGTTGTCCATTCTCAGGTTCCTATTCCTACCCAACACACCCAAGGGTTCCCAGTCCTCCAAGCGGTGTTGATTTCTGTAGTCTTCCGGAGAAGCAGTAGAGACCAGGCAGGGAACTTTAGTCATCTCCGCTGACACTTCATGCTTGTGCACAAGCAACTCAATCGGGCCCTCAGTGGCCGTGAGGTTTAAACAACCCTGCACAGAGGCTTTGTCTAATTTGGAGATAAATTGATAAATGACCAAGGCATACTCTGATGGTCATTTAATAAATAAATAAGGGAAAGTCAAAGTTTCAGATCATTTCAGTGCTGAAAGAGCTGAAAGGAACATACCATTTTCCTTTTTGCCTTACACATGCAAATGAAAACAGTAAGACTAGCCGTGCTAGCTCATTTAGTTGAGGATCTTCTCCAACAGCATCCAAAAGCAGTTGCTTCAGGAGTTTTACTGATACAGGGGTAGGGCACAGTGACACTTATCTAAATCATGAAACATGTCTTAAGACAGCTGTTATTCACTGGCTGTGCTTGCCAGCATATTATATTTATGTCCTTTGTCTAAGTATAATACAATTTAACCTTTACTTTCAAGTACTTACCAGTGACCTAAACAGGCCAAAGTCGGCCCTTCGGAAGTCCATGATAGCAGTTTTGCTGACAAAACTCAAAACTTTCTCAACTTTCAGACAAAATGGTAACGTTTCACAAATTGTAAACATGGGACATTACTTTGTTAGCAACAATACAGCTTCACAGGTTTGTCAAAATACTGCATTTAACCTGAAAGTGCTTCATAAGAAGTCAGTCGAGACAGACAGCATTTCCAGGGAAAGTTTCCAACCAATCAAACATTTAACCAGACACCGCCTTACTCCAGAACACCGAGCGTGACATGCTTGTAACGTGTAAAGAAGTATACTTCATGGCCCCATCAATGAGAGTTCAGAGGTCATCTGACCTATCCAAACTCCACACATGGAAAAAGACCTAAAGCATTGCTGAAAAACGACACATAGTCACTGATAGCCCCACATCCAGACTCAGTCATTTTTACAGAGGCTGGTCATGATTCCAATTCAGAAGCTAAAAAAGCAGGTACTTAGGCATGTGTCACATGAATGACCAAGGCATAGGACCAGGTAGAGATGAAAATCTGAATCCTAGAAGGATGGTAAGTTTAAGCAGTGCCTGAGACAGAAGAAACTTCCATACAGAGAGAGCAAAACACAATTTCAACATGGTAGGAATGAGTAATTACTCTTATGTCAGCAATTTAAGATACATATTTACATATTTCCTTGGATATTCCTAAGATAAAACAAGGGCCTCAGACAGACTTGTAGTACCCTTCAGAAGCTGAAAAATGATTGGGACTCCTGCACATACACAAATATCACTTCTTTGCAGTAACAGAATCACAGAAATCACAGAAACACTAGGTTGGAAAGGACCTTCAAGATCATCAAGTCCAACCATTAATCCAGCGCCACCATGTCCCCTAGACCATGTCCTGAAGCGCCACATCCACACGTTTCTTGAACACTTCCAGAGATGGCGACTCCACCACCTCCCTGGGCAGCCTGTTCCAATGCCTGACCAGCAATATAACAGCAATAGCAGCAGGACCACTTAGTCACGACTGCTAGAATAGGACACAATTACATTTTTTGTAAAAATATTTTCTTGAAAGCTTACTTCCAGTGCTAGCTGTCAGTAGTGGATGGTTTAAACATCTCTCAAGATTTCTCTTCCAAACTTGATGGCTGACTTCATACTCATCAATTCTACTACATTTCTGCAGAAATCAACTCTCTTTTGCATTTCATCACATCAGTTTCTTCACTGATATGCTTTATTCATCACAGAAAATTTCTGGGAAAATAAGCATAACTGCAAGCAAATAAATGCAGCTACTGAAAATATGTCTCCAGAAAGCATTACTTGCTCCTCTTAGTCCTGTGGGATATAGAGTCACTGATGTTGTATTCCTTCATCTTTATGCTTCCTAAACTGGTTTAGACACTTTGTTGACAAAAATTTTTTGACAAAAGTCTCTTTTCCTCCCACCCGTTCCATCTCAGATGCTTTTATCAATCTATTTCCCTCCCTTTCTGCCTTGCCAGACTTTGGCATATTCTTTTTTGTGTCAAAATGTATTTCTCTCTCCCACTGAAGTATGTGTTACTTATTCCCTACATTTTTTTTCCAGTATACCTACCACATACTGTCAGGTTAATTCTTCCAGATACACATACTGTCTTGTGCTCTTTACCTTCTCTAATCTCATATTTGTCTGCTATTTATAATTTCCTGCCCTGTTTCCTCTTTCTCTTCTCCTTCCCGAGTTTTTACTGAAGGGATGAGTCTGGAATTTAAGTCAGCAGTAAAATAATCAGGGAAAAATGTGGAAAAAAATATTTGAAATTCTTATACAGAAAGAAACATTAGGTTTTTAGGATAAGCTACCTAAAGCAGTTCACTTAGTATTAAATAAGTAAAGCTTTGTTTAAAAAGAAAAAAAGAACAATCATAGCACTAACAGAATAAAAGCAGGTACCTCTGCTGTTCATTCCCTGTAACGAAAAGTGTTGCCTACATATTTGAGTGCTTAGACTATCAAACTTGTGATATCTTAATGCACATCACGGACACCAGGTGATCAAGGTCTTTGAGTCATTACAGCTTTGAAGTACATCTCTAAAAGATATGAAACATTTTCTCCCCCACACAATAACATCAGTACAATTAACTGTAGTCCCAGCAAGACCCTCACTTAAAAGCACTATCACATTTCTTACAAAATGATCTTCAACATCTCTGTCATACTAATATAATAAAAACTAATCTGAACAGAAATTACTGAACAATACAACCAGACTTATCTCTGAACATTTGGTAAAGACACAGCCTGACTGCAAAGAATATTCATAGAAATGTGAATTTTTAATGTTAAGAACAACAGGTATTATTAAAGATGTGTTCCCAAAGAACAATTTTGTTCTGAGATCCACACAGATTGCTCTCCTCCAAGTCAACTTGCAGATAATGCTACATACGATTTGAAATTATACTCGTGAAATTTGTTATTAATTCAAATGGCTTTTAAAGATCTCAAAAAAAATCATCATCTGGACTCAAAGCATCGCAGATATTCTTTATCCATCAGTCTTCTCATATAGTAGAGTTAATCTTCTTTCCTTGAAACTTCATCCAAATATTGATATGCTCAGACCAGTATAACTGCTGCCTCTACTCCTATCAAGCTGCAGTCCAGAAATCAACTGAAAATTTTCCTCACATGTTTCTGTCCAAGTACAGGTAATTCTCTGTGCGAGTTCAGAGCTGCTGGATTCTCAGAAATATTCAGTTTGATTAGTATAGTTATCTCACTTTGACCATCTTTACCTCCATATGTGGCCACAAAAATATACCTCCCAGTTTTAGGAAACTGGGAAGTATATTTTTGAATAGTAGTAGAGTAGAAACAACTACCTGTTTCTGCGCCCCTCTCTTTTATGCTATACAATAGAGAACAAGAACCTTGCACAAGTAAGATAGCAAACCATACTAAAAAAATAAATAAAACAAAACCAACGAAGCCGATTCCTGATGTTTTCCACAGAATCACACACTTTAGAAGGTATTTGGAAGTCAACTTCCACTGAAAAGAGGGCCTATACTGAATTCAGACCAAGACGCTTATAGCTTAGTCCAGTTTGGGTCTTTGAAAATTCCATGGACAAAGATCCCACAACCTCACTGGACAACTTGTTCCACTGTTTAATTATCCTCATAATGAATTTTTTTCTTTATATCTAGTTGGGATTTCCCATGCTGCAATTCATCATCAGCATTGTTCTTCATCCTCTTCCCATGCACCACTGCAAAAACCCTACCTCTGTCTTCTCGATCACCTCCCCATAAGTGCTGGGGGCCGCTGTTGGGTCCCCCCAAAGCTATCTCTTCTCCAGGCTGAACAGCCCTCTCTTCACAGAGCAAGTGGTCCTGCCTGACCAGCCTTGTAGCCCTCTGCTGAGCTCCTTCCAGTTTAAAGCCAAAACTGGATGCAATATCTAGATGTAGTTTCACAAGTGCTGAGCAGAGGGAGATAATCACTTCTCTCAACCTCCTGAGTGTGCACGTGGTCACACAGACCAGGAGGCTGTTGGTCCTCTTTGCTGCCAAGGCATCATGCTGTCCACCAGGAACTCCAGGTCCTTTTTGACAGAGCTGCTCCACAGCCAGCTAGTGCCCAGACTGTCCTGCTGAGGGGGGCTTCCCACCCAGATGGAGAACTAATCTCTGATGAATTTTAAAATGTTCCTGTCAACCTATTCTCTCAGCCTCTCCATCTCCCTCTGAAGAGCAGCCCTGTCTGCAAAATTATGAACTTGGTAAAAACAATCTTTCAATGTGGAAAAAAATAAATTGCCCTCAGGAAAGGCTATGCTAATATCGTTATTCCTGATGCTCTCAGCAGTTCTTGTTCCACCCCAAACAAGCGAGGAAATAGGACACACTTCTCACTTCTCTTTCCTCGCATCAATTATTCCATGTTCTGATTACAAAATTGCAGAATGTGTTGTGTGTTTTATTTTGGTTTAGAAAAACTGGGTAACTTATTGACCTTAACACCCGTATTCACAGTGTAAGTACACCTCTTCCTCTGTTCTGAGAAAATAATGACTACAACATCTTAAAGCAGTTCTTTGCCTAGCAAAGTACTTGAAAGTACCCATTGCCTTCAGTAACAGAAGAACAGGTCCTTCTTTTTTTCTAGTACTAACATTTCTAATGCTAGCTGAAAAATTAGTAGGGGCCCTTATGCCAACTATATTTTAATCTTAGGGATCAAGAGCACTTTGTCATTGTAAAAGTTTTAGCCAAATATATATTCATCTTCCTCTACAAAATGTCTTCTAAAGAAAGCCCTCCAGCCACTGCATGCAACAAAAGTAAAATTTATCAGGAAGATAAAGTAGGCCTTAGGATAATATGTACTGCCTTGACTGAAACTGAAGTCTAAACCTACTAAAATTATTAGGGAGACTTATTTCAGATAGATTTGAATGAAACCTAGGAATATAAATCGTTAAGTCTTATCTTCTCTGTTGTTAAGTTTTATCTTCTTTGTGGCTTTTGGCCAGACCAAATAATTAAAATGTAAACAGCCACATTCCACTGTTCACCCAGACCAAACAGCAAGGAACAAATGATCATTCAGAGAACAGAAGATAAAAGGGTAACGGTAACTATAGCAAATTATAGAGCCTAAGTAGATATAACTAAAAAAGGACAAATGGTATTAAATAAAGGACAAAATATCCCCAGCCTGCTAAGGAAGGACATGATGATGAAAAGGCATCACCTCTCGGCATAGCTGAAACATGTACTAGCCACAGCACTATCAGATCTCCTGGGGGTTTCAGACTAGGATCACCACACAAAGACAGACACACGTAAATCCATGAGCCACGTGTCAGCACCCTGTTCAAGAGACTGCAGATCTCTATCTGCACTTGACTGATGAAAAGTTAATTGTCATCAAGTTCAGAATGAACTGATATATTGTTGACGGGTTAAGTGCCTCGATCCAAGAAACACTTTCCATAGTAGTGGAACTAGACTTGAAACAAACCTAACATAAATGAATGCTGAGAACCTCAATAAAAATCAGTTACCTTAATTAAATGCCATTCCACAGTCATTATAATATTCACCAAATTGTAAAGCCAACTTAGATTTCTACTTTATAAAATGTCACCAGCACCTCAAGAAATATTCAAAATGAGCTCTCTTTTATAAGGCATTTTCAGTCATCTAAGCTGCTGGTACTTCAACATATTCATGTGAACATTTGTTCTAATAAAATTCATTGCATATTTCCTGCAAAAATCTTTGGGTAGCTAGGAATCTGCTACAGCCCTTCACAAAAACAAGCTTATTTGAAATAATTCCAGGTTCTAGTACACATGTGAGCAAGTATCAGTCTCCTCCCACAGGAGGCATAGAAATACACGTAGACTGAAGTAGC
>NW_010528419.1:0-6005 GCF_000687285.1 Phaethon lepturus | reverse complement strand
TGAACCGCGCACCTAATGCCACAGTTGTGACACATAGGTGAATCTGGCTTAAAATCATAGAAAAAGCCACACAGCTACAAGACTAGGCAGTAACAACATGTCCCCAAGAGAAATACGGTGAATGGGTTCTACTGAAATTTTAGTGCAACTGTCATTAGGCAATTATGGACTAATCCAAGGGTCAATTAAATTAATGACTAATTGTACAAAGAGGTGAATATACTCCGTAAGGGCTAATGTAAATACCTAAACCAGGTAATAAAAAGTTTGCTGTCTCTCTCTCTCTGCAAGCAAAATTATCTCTTCTCCACTGTAATTTCTTGTGTATTAAATATCACACATATCTTTTGCAAGGGTATTCCACCTCTTGTCAGATGGTGACTAAAATTTATGGCTGTCAAGAGTTATCCCCTGCTGGATGCAACCTGCAGGCCATCAGCTGGATGGCCCTCGCCAACAGAGCAAGAACCTAAGGTACAGGTCCATAGCTCATCTGCAGCAGGTCTGATACAATCCAGTACATATTTAATGGCTGTATGCTGGTGAGATCAAGTACCTTTCTTCCCCAGGGATGACACTGAGGGTACTTTATTTTTAAAAACAGCTACATAATTTATCTTGCCATGTAAATATGACATTGGACAGTGAAGAAAAAAAATTGTCATGACTTATAGTGACAGAGGTAGCCACCTAAATTAGTATTTAATACTACAACTTTTTCCTAATGTAAATTCCATCCAGTTGAACTGTATTCTGAAAGATAAATTGGACCATAATATTACATTAATAATAATAAGAATTAATAAGACTTAATCCCTTGCAGTACACTGCCTTAAATAAGAAGAAAACCATTTTAAATAAAAGAACTAACAATCTATTTAAGACCTCAAATAATTTAATCCAAAGGGGATGTACCTCATGTTACCTCAGATCTTTCCTATTCACTATGTCTGCCTGTCTTTCTGCAAATAAGAAAAATAACTGCATATAAATTTAGAAACACAGAATTAGCCATTCACACCTTACCAGAGATGAATGCAGTGACACAGAAAAGGATTTGAGGATCAAGGCAGAAAGGAAAAAGAACATCAGGTACACAAGAGCAGTACTGGAGCTAATCCTAGGATAGAGTATCTCAGCAGTATGAAGCAGGAGTAGGAAGGTAATATTCTGTGTGTATCTGCCATTAATGAGGATAATGTTTATATAATCTACCCATTTTTGAGGTCTATTCTTCAAAGAAAAAATGGAAAGGGTTTACAAAATGGTTAAACAAACAATTCAATATTTTCTGAAGAAATTTAAGTAGCTCAGTTTACTTATCTGAGAGAAAAATGTAAGCTGTTATCAAGTCGCCTCTTAAACTATATATACCAGGGAAAATTGGTTATTTTTGACTCCTGTTAGCATGGGTAAATCCAATTCAATGGAAATCTCCACTCCGTGCAGAGTATCTCTGATTGTGGCACATTTATACAAAACTTTAATTTGGAAGGAGATCATTCATCCCGCAACAACTGCTAGGTATATCACTGCCCTGCAGCTTCCCATCTCTGAGAGGTGAGGAGGTTTCTCTGAGCAACTATTCTGCAACATATCATGAAAGACTAGGCTGGAAAGAGAAAGCAAGCAGGATGTTTTCTGATCAAAACGCTCATTCCTTTAAGAGTTTTCAGGATTCATTTGAGGTGCTCTGAGTTGTCTTCAAGGTAAAACTTGGCAGAGACACACAGAGCAAGGAAGAGCTCTGGTGACTGGCTTCCCTGTTGAAGAGCAGCCGGCCGCAGACCACACTCCATTCCTGAAGAGCTGCTGCAGCCATGGGTCTGCACCCTGCGGTTGCCCTGCAGAACCAGAGGTACGGACAAAGACCTACATTTCCCCACAGAGAGATGGACGTGGGATCCAGCGGCTGAGCCAGATGTAGCAGGTGGTACTGGGGAAAAAAAAAATCTGTCTTGTTCAGCAAGCTGAAGGCGGCAGAAGATCCACTGGCTGGAAGCCAGGGAAATCTCAGACTAGAAATATTGTAAAATACTTCATCGGATTCATTCTCATCAAATCTTTATGCAGGGACTTAGAACAGTTATACTGAAGCAACAAACCTGATGCAGAAGCCAGGGTAAATTCTCCAGTTTTGTTTATTCTGATATCAGAATATCTGATTATCACAACAGATCCTACTGACTTGAACATCCACCAATGAAAGCGTATTTTAGAAAGTATTTCTTTTCATCTTGGCCATATAATTGAGATTTCCCTCTTCTGTGAACCACGTTCTGTTCTGGTCAACTCCTGATGACCTTTCTAATCTCTCCAGTCACCTCTATTAGTTCAGTGTTGTTGCATGATTTGCCATTTTCAGTTTAGACATGTAGAATCAAGTTTTTACATAGGCCAGTAGGCCACTGCATTCACCACACTGTTTTCAGCCTATTAACAAAGTTCACATATGTAAAACTGCAATTGCATCTGAATTACTCCTTGTAAATTATTACCATTCAGAGCAATTATTAAGAAATAAACATCAGGGTAACTGTCAGACACCACCCTTTGAAAGGTTCCTGTCAGTATGCTACATACTGTCATTTATAATTATCGCTTCTCCCTATTGCTCTTTACCAAATAAGTTATGATGTTGTTACTTTACCAATACTGTCAGTTTAGTATGCAGTGCAAGAAAGGGCTATGCGGGTAATTAAAAAAGCCCTAGTATTCTTCTCTCATAAATGTAACCACAAAAATGGGTCTTTGCCCATCTTCAGAGATGCTCACCTTTGTTTTTCTGTGAGGCCAACATACATGACTATTTAAGTATATACATGATAGCACAAACCAAGACAACTCACTTTCAAACGGTGCATGTGCCAAGTCCCTTTAAGTAGTCCTACCTATTGGCCATAGAAACTAGGTGTTGTATTCAACCCAGATTATTACAATTCCTCTACAGCTTCAAAGGAAAAACACAGATCCCCTGGTCCCCTTGTAATTTACTGTGTGGCCAGACTTATGCATCCAGAAAAAAGTTGACCAAAGCCAACAAGTGCTCACCTGTAACCTTTTCTACCCAGCTCAGAAAGGCATGAATTGGTAGCAAGGGTGCTCTTATTTAACATCAGACATATTTAACAAACAGAAAACTAAAAATAATTGAAAATTTAGTTCAATTTGCTATGAGAACCTTTTTCTTAACATATTGCCATAGTCTGAAGACTTCCTTTAAATCCATCGAAAGAAAATTATGTGCAAAGAATATGAGTATTTCCCAATATTTGTCTCGTTAAACTTTATACTAACAAAAGAAAATATTAATAAACTTTTAATAAAATAAACCATATTTTAAACCACTGGGGCTGCTAAATAACGAGTTCTTCACAGTCACATCATGAACAAAGCACATAAGAGTGAGGATAATAATGAATAAACATCACAAATGTTCAAATGAAACAGTAAATCACTATTATCAAGCATTAAGAAACGCGTGTTGTTATGACAGGCTTAACTCTGATCCAGGAATTTCTATGAGAAGAAAACATAGGCCTTATTATGTAAGTATTTTCCTAAGAGATACTTTATAAATGGAAAAGAAAGTATTAGTTGACATTTGCACCTGCTGACAGTTACATTGCAATGGAACATTTATAATCACTTTTTAGAATATCAGTTTACAAAACTAAAGGGAAGGTACGGCCAAAATTAAGTTTACAATATACTGTTAGGGATGCTGACCAGCGCATACCATTTAAAGCAGTATAAAGTAGAAGAAATGTTATGGTTATGCTGCACCTGTATGGTTAGAACTAAGGAATAATATTAATTATATTGTCAGCTCTTACGCTCTCCTTATGAATTATCTATTTATTTGAGTTCAACAAGAATAATGGGTTTGCTGAACATTTAGGACTGCAGTGACTGCTGGGTAACTACTCTTTTCCTGTGCATACCTTATAGAAAGGCTCACAGCCCAATGGTGATGGCTTTAAACTAAAAGAGGGTAGATTTTTACTGTATTTAAGGACGAAAATTTTCACAATGAAGGCTCTAAAACACTGGCACAGGTTGCCTAGAGAGATGGTAAATGCCCCATCCCTGGAAACATTCAAGCTCAGCTTGGATGGGGCTCTGAGCAACCTGATCTAGTTGAAGATGTCCCTGCTCACTGCAGGGGGGGTTGGACTAGATGACCTTTAAAGGTTCCTTCCAACCCAAACTATTCTATGACAAAAATAGTGACTTCAAAATACTGACTGTGAAGTTACATCAAGTGCATTGGCCATTCTGGTCTGTTTGTGGTGCATGTGCAGAACTGGGGGAAAACAACTGTTTTATGGGACAGAGTTCAACTGCAAAGAATCCCTTTGGTGAAGGAAGTTTGGTCCAATATCATGCTTTTGGGGCAGTGCATTAAAAGGATAAACTCTTGGTTGGACTCAACTTCCAATTCCTTGCTTAGGCTTTGGATCCATTAGTTACACCTGAAGTAACTTTACTCACGCTCAGTACAAAGCACTTTGTGTATAAATGCATACTAGAAGTGATGCAATTTGCAACCTTTTAAAAGTATGTGTTGAAAAGGTGGGCTGGCTCCTGCAAGAAGTTTTTTGAAAAACAGCTAGAATTGGTGCAGCCTGGTCTATTATTGAGGAAAGCATTACTTCTGTGTTGTAGTTTGAACTTCAGTAAAAAGCTTTGGCTGAAACTACAGAAAGGCATCCACAGAAGCAGAAAAATAGTATTTCCATCCCACTTTGTGGTAGGCTGCTAAAGGGCACTAGAGCACCTGAGCTCTCTGCAAACACCTCTGAGTTGTAATGCACTACATACCAGAGAACCAGGATCTGAAAAGCATGTCCATTTGTTGTCACTTAAATAAAAAAAAAAAAGGAAAAAAAAAATCTCTCAAGAACCACCATTTTCCCATGTAGTCTCTGAATGAAAGGGAAGTCTGAAAATAGTTGATTCAGATACATGGATATTTATGCCAAAGGTTTCATTTTATCTGAGATCTTCTGGGGCACAAAATAAAATAATGCATGTAAGTTACCTCTTTTCTCACTGAAGATATCTTATCAACTGATTTATAAATGCTATCATTAATGAGATCTATACATAATAACCTACACCTAGTCCTGCAATCACAGCCATACTTTGACAAGCAAAAAAACCCCAACTTTTTTTAGCTAGTCCTCCTTTGTAACTAAGTCTTTAAACTGATAAATCAGCATTCGTATTCTTTTCTCTCAAACCACTTGATAATTTCTTTCATACCTGAGGTTACAATACATTCATTAAGAAACATTCTGAAGATGCACAGCTGCACTGGTATTAATTTCCATCAATGCTTTTAAAAAATACTTCCATAATATGCCAAGGTTTTAAAAGACACAGATTAAGAAAAGTCTAATCAGTGGTGTTCCTAACTAGGATAACACAGCAGCCTTCTGAAGATGAGAGAGGAGCTGAGATCAACACACTTCACACAGACTGATACATCACCATTCAGTACGCGAAAGAGGTCTACAGTCTAACAGACTTTTTAAAAAGTGTTTAATAGATTTTTTTTTTTGCCAGCCTTTATACCACACATTTGCTATATCCTTTTAGAATGATAATTTGGTCCACCATTTATAAGACAGACACCCCACGCAACAGGCAAATACCCTTTCAGTACTGCCTTGTGATTTTCATGAGAGTATAACCTGTGGAATGATTCACATTAGCTCTCAATTATTTATGGAGTTGAATGACCAGACTGCTTTTTGTTAAATTGTTGTGGGTACTAATAACTCCTTTGCACAACAGTACCAAACTGCCGTTTTTTCTTTGTAACTCTCCCTTAAAATGCATGTTTCCAAGTTCTGGGACTTGAGCCGCTGCCCGGCACCATCCCACGCGTGGGCCCAATCCCACTCCCGAAGGCTGCAGCAGGGTGAGGAAGTACCAGCACCAGGAGCAGTGTCCCCACGTAACCACCGGCTGCTGGACTCGGCTCTTCCAAAGAAGCC
>NW_010528418.1:0-2043 GCF_000687285.1 Phaethon lepturus | reverse complement strand
AAAACATTTTCTGTTATCCTTTACGACCGTGTCCAGATTGAGTTCTAGCTAGGGTTTTGCCTTTCTAATTTTGTCTCTGCTTGACCTAACAAGATCCTCGTACTCTTCTTGAGTTGCCTGGCCCTTCTTCCAAAGGTGATAAACTCTCCTTTTGTTCCTGAGTCCCAGCAAAATCTCCTTGTTCAGCCAGGCCGGTCATCTTCCTCACCCACTCTTCTTATGGCACATGGGGACTGCCTGCTCCTGCGCCTTTAAGATTTCCTTCTTGAAGAATATCCAGCCTTCCTGGACACTTTACCCTTCAGGACTGTCTCCCATCCTGCACCTTTAAGATTTCCTTCTTGAATAATGTCCAGCCTTCCTGGACTCCTTTGTTCTTCAGCACTGTCTCCCAAGGGACTCTCTCAACCAGTGACTTGAACAGGCTGAAGTCTGCCCTCTGGAAGTCCATGGTATAGTGGTTTTTCCTTACTTGACCAAGAACTGAGAATTCTTTCATGATATTGTCGCTAAGCCCAAGACGCCTCCGACCACCCCATCTCCCACCAGTCCTTCTCTGTTTGTAAACAGCAGGCCAAGCGGGGCACCTCTCCTGGTAGGGTCACTTACCAGCTGTGTCAGGAAGTTATCTTCCACACACTCCAGGAACCTCCTAGACTGTTTCCTCTCTGCTGTGTTGTATTTCCAGCAGGTGTCTGGTAAGTTGAAGTCCCCTACAAGAGCAAGGGCTAGCGATTGTGAGACTTCTGCCAGTCGCTTGTAGAATGCTTAGTTTGCCTCTTTGTCTTGGTTAGGTGGTCTATAACAGAAACCCATCTGGATAGCCATCGTGTTTGCCTTCCCCTTCATCCTCACCCATAAGCACTCAACTTTGTCATGACCATCATTGATGTCTATACAATCAAAACCCTCTCTAACATACAGAGCCACTCCACCAACTCTCCTTCTTTGCCTATCCCTTCTGAAGAGCTTATAGCCATCTATTGCAGCACTCTGGTCACGTGAGTCATCCCATCATGTTTCTGTGAGCTCCTTCCTTGCCTATCCCTTCTGCAGAGCTTATAGTCATCTTTTGCAGCACTCCAGTCATGAGAGTCGTCCCACCATGTGGGGTTGCCATTCTGTGATGACGACTAAGTCATAGGTATCCTGGTGCACAATGGCTTCTAGCTCCTCCTGTTTGCTGCCCATGCTGCGTGCATTGGTGTAAATGCACTTGAACTGGGCTATAGATTTCGCCCCCAACACTGGCTTGCCACACCTAGGCTCATGTCTAGTGAGCCTGGTTTTATCCCCTCCCCCTTTGAACCTAGTTTAAAGCCCTCTGGATGAGCCCTGCCAACTCATAAGCAAGAATCATTTTTCCCCTTGGAGACAGCTGCACTCCACCTGCTGCCAGCAGGCCTATGCTGTGTAAACCTTACCATGGTCAAAAACCACAAAATTCCACTTACGGCACCAACAACGGGTTATTCAGGTGTGTTTTCCTGTTCCTTTCAGTATTCTTCCCTGCCACTGAAGGGATTGAGAAAAACATTACCTGTGCTCCTGATCCTTCAACGAGTCACCCCAATGCTCTGAAGTCCCTTTTGATTGCTTTTGGACTTCTCTCAGCAACCTTGTTGCTGCCAACTTGCATAATCAATAGCCGGTAATAATCAGAGGGCCGTACCAAACCAGGGAGTTTCCTGGTGACATCTCCCACCCAGCCCCAGGGATGCACAGACTTCCCTGTGGGTTGGGTCTGGTCGGCATATTGGGCCCTCTGTACCCCTCAGAAGGGAGTCACCTACAACAGTTACCCTCCTTTTTCTCTTAACAAAGGCAGTCATAATGTGTGGGGCTGAATGACTTGCCCTAGGCAACCCCCTGGATGGACCTTTGTCTACATCCTCATGTGCCTGGCCTTCCTTTCGGTGTCCCCCCCTGCCACTAAGGGGACTGATGAAAACACTAGCTGTGCTCCTGATCCTTCAACCAATCACCCCAGTGCTCAGAAGTCCCTTTTAACTGCTTTTGGACTTCTTAGTGCAACCTCATCGT
>NW_010528417.1:233-30632 GCF_000687285.1 Phaethon lepturus | reverse complement strand
TGTAGAAGCATTTTTTATTATCCTTTACGACAGTGGCCAGATTGAGCCAAAGTGACAAAAAGTCACTGCAAGTTGTATTTCACTGAGAAATACTGTATTTCATTTGTGAAATCACATTTCACTCACAAATAAAGTATGCCGCCCCCCCCCCCCAATTTTCAATTTTACAAATTGTCTGTGTGTGCATTCTCAATTTTCCTTCAGAGTCCTTAGCTTCAATATCTACATTTGGAACAGCTGAAGGAAAACTTGCCTTCCTCTTTATATGAAAATGTGGGGGCTGCACTTGTAAAAGATAGGTATTGAAATATGATTCTGTTTAGGCTTCCAAGATTTTGAACTTCCACTAGCTTTATTTAATGGCTCCTAGTTCTTATATTGAAGGAGACAGTGAGGTCCCTATCCACTTTTTCTTTATTGCTCGTCATTTTGAGGGGACGATATGCCCTGTCCCCTTAAGTCCCATTTTCACTAAGCTGGATAGTCCTAGCCTTTTTTGTAGGTCTTCATATGAAACACATTCTGTATTTCTGGTTAATCTTGTTACTCTTCTCTAAAACTTTTCCAGTTATGGTGCCTCCTTTTGAGAGTAGGGTATGAGCACTGCATGCAACGTACAAGGTACAGGCAAACCTCAAATGGCCCAAATGTGGGTGTTTTTCCTCTTTCTAATAATTTTAACATTTGAATTGCTTTTGTTTTTTTGTCTGCTGTTAGGCATCAAGTTGATGTTTTTGTGGAGCGTTCTGTTGCAGCTAAAAGATTTCTTTTCAATAGTAATAGTAAGCTCAGTATGTATGAAATGAGAATTGTTTTTGTTTTGTGAATTAAGTTACATAATTTATCCTCATGTCTGCATTTCCTCAACCTTTTCTTTATTAAAAAAAAAAGTTTCACATTTGTCATCCTCTTGTCTTTGGGTACAGTAGAAGTTTAAGTGAAATGTTAAATGCTACCGTTAGTATGGTAACTCTTTGATTTAAGACTCAACATGTTATGTAATTACAAAATAACTGTTATTTTGTTTGTTTTGTAGGAGAATATTAAAAAGTGAGCCACCTTATCCACAAGAAATGAGTGCACTGTCTAAGGATATAATTCAGCGTCTTTTGATGAAAGACCCCAAGAAGAGGCTAGGTTGTGGTCCCACTGATGCTGATGAAATCAAACAACATCCCTTTTTCCAGGTAAAACAAACAACAAAACTCCCCAGATACCACTTACTCTACGTTAGTGCCTTTGAAATCCAAGTCTAAAGAAATTCTGTTGGTTTTTTAACAGAATAGCTTAGAAGCATGTTAATTGCATGAATAATTGCATTGAAGTTAGTAAGAATATCCCAAGTGCTTATGTATATGGATTTTGTGCATAGGCACAAGAAAGGCATGGGTGACTCTTAATATATTCTGTTTCTAGCAGTTACTCGAAGCAGCCAAAAGACACATTACTTAAACCCGAAGGTTTAATGGAATACACTTAAATTATATGTTGTGTGTTGTTTTTTTAAAAGAAAGTTTTGCCACTAAAATTATTAGTAAAACTTTTATATTGATAAAACTCACCATTAGTGATAAATGCCTCTTCTGTATTTTCCTTTGCCTAATTAACTCTTTAGTCTTGTTTAGTAGATTTTAATTCTGTTCAGATTTCAGTGTATTAACATTTGGTTTCAACCAGTGATGAAGATTGGATTTCTGTACATCATCTGTACTGTTCCATCTATTGCAGTTAAAATTGTGTCCTTTCTTTGAAAACAGACTAAGTATGTATTTCCAGTGCTTCTGAAGTGAAGTATATTTTTAATTAGTACAAATTTTGAACTCTTTAAAGTTGGTAGTATAAATTAAACCTTTCAAATAAATAGTTTCGATTTAATTATCATAACATTCAGCATGGACAATATCTTGGCTTTTTAACTTCTAAACTTCTTCTCATCCCTTCTGTATTTCCTTCCTCTTACAAGAGAGTCTGACAAAGTAGAGTTAAACTTCCTTTATTCACTGGGGGCGGGGTGGGGGGGGTGTTAGGTATGTTTTTTTCCTCATACAACACTTTCTAACCTTGACTTCATTTCAGTTCCACTCCTTTACAGTAGTAGGGCTATTTTCTCATAACTACCATATCTATGCTTCCTACTTCTAGCCATGCATTTAAGTAAGAACCCAGAGGCATTATGCTCTCAGGGCTCTGGAAGCTGAGATAGTAATTAAGCATAGAAATCAGCAATGAAAAGATGAAGATACTGCATGCATGCATGCACTGTGGCTTACAAAAATATACATGTTGTTTCCTCTGAAATAGAGGAAGAAATTTAAGAGCTGTCACACTAATTGCTTGCTTTATCTCACTGTTAAATTTCCTTGGGTTATTTTTTGGTTTGGGTTTTTTTTGTGTTTTGTTTTTTTTTTTCTTCTTTTAAAAACTGGATTCTATCTACTTACAAATAAGTATGATACTTCTTGCATTTACCTAAGCAAATTAGTACAGCATGATTTAAATGCTTTTCATATGCCTGTGGAAAATAGCAAATGGACTTAGGATTGTTTGTTTCCAGATAAGTCTCTCTTTCCAATATCTGTTTCTGGTAAATTTTCATTTAATTCAAAATTATTTTCCTGTTACTGGTTTAGAATATGAATTGGGATGATTTAGCTGCCAAAAAAGTATCAGCTCCATTTAAACCGGTAATCAGAGATGAATTGGATGTCAGTAATTTTGCAGAAGAGTTTACAGAAATGGATCCGACATATTCTCCTGCAGCAACCCCTCAGACTTCAGAAAGAATATTTCAGGTATTTTAAGAATTCACATTAACTAAAAAAAAAAAAAAAATCTTGAACAATTCCACAGGTATAGCTAGCTTTCTTCCCTTGTCTTCTATGTTGTAGGGAATTAATTATGTAATTTCCGATCCCAGTTCCCAGGGCTGTGTGTTCAGCAACTGCAAAATGAGAAAGGTGGAAACAGTCCTACTGCAAGCATAAAATTACATGTGTCTCCATTCCCAGCTGAATGTCCTACCTGCTGGGCAGAAGGCAATCTGTCCTTTATTGATTATTCATACCTTATGAGTCTTGTCATTGTGACTCCATCAGCCTGGGCTACCAGCTTCATCAACAGCAATGTAGTTTGCCCATGTCCACATTATGCTCTAGTTGAGATAGGAGCTAACTGCAGAGTTGAAAGGAGGTCTTCCATGTCCTTTTAGAGTGCGCTAATTGCTAGACTACTCTATACAGATCAGTAGCAAAGCTTTGCTTACCATGCTGTCCTTCATGCTTTTAAAGAATGATTCCTTCTTGGACTACACAGTCTGGATGTCAAATGGGCAGAAACAGCCCATGTGCAGCCTTGAACATAGTACCAAAGCTGCGGAGGTCAACAGCCGTTCAGATTGCTGTCTCTCCTCCCCGTTCTTGTGGTTTGTTGTTTTTTATTGGCTGTTCTTGATCTGCTTAGTGTAGAGGAATATAGCATCATATTTTGGAAGCTGTTAGGTTTGTAGTGACAGTAGCAAGCAATTTATGCGTGTCATAATATGGTCTGTTTCATCCTGCAACGGTAGTCACCGCTGTTCTTGTTACGATACTCAAACTGGGTGCATCATTAATATGAAGTTTTGCCATTCAAAATGGTTTGATGCTTACATCACAACGTAAGAACTATCTCATGCCTTAGCTTAAAGGTGATCTGGGAAGCTGGCTGGTTTGAAGTATGAGCCTTTATCACTATTGCAAAACAATTGAAGCTGAGCCAGATTGTTATCATTGTTTACCAGAATTTTTGTATTATTATTGTTTCATCTATAACTGTGGAGAATCATATAACTAATTCCAGGAGGATATCTGTTCACATTGAACAGAGTAGTATCTACCCATCAATGAACCAGTTACTGTTTCTGTATTATGTTATGAAAATTCTAGTTTCTTTGAAAAATTCTTCTGAAACTTCTAATGTTTTGTACACAGTATGATATTTTGTGTGCAACAATTTCAAGCCATGCCCTTTTCTGATGTCTTATATTTCATAGGGATATTCTTTCGTTGCACCTTCTATTTTGTTTAAACGCAATGCAGCTACAGTAGATCCTCTTCAGTTTTATATGGGGGATGAGCGGCCTGGAACTACAACTATTGCCAGAAGTGCTATGATGAAGGTAATAATAATATAGAAAGCTGAATTAATTTGGTTAACTTTGAACTGCATAAAAATTTCAAAGCAGCAATCACAAGCTAGGCTACAGATTACAAAGTAGTCATCATTCATTTATCTGTTCTCCATAATGGCTCCTCAGATGATCCAACCATATAATTTGCATGTGGTACTGTTAAGAAGTGGTTGAAGTTTAATCTGAAAAATGAGATAATTGTCTAGTTTTCCAGAAGACTAAAATATAGTAGTAATAGTAATTTGACTCCTGATAGTTTTTATTCAGCCAACCATTGTAGATATTTTTGGAGCTACTTCAATTATATCAGAATTCCTTCTGTGATGTATTTGCCCAAAAGTATGTATAGTTGTGTGAAGCCTTCTAAGAACACATACTATTGTGATGTCTTCAAATGAGCACGTAGTTTTGTGGATAAATGTATGTATATCTTTGATCCTGTTTGTCTGAATATTTTGTATCTTAAGCTATTGTAGTAGTAATGATTTATTTAGTGATTATGTTTGTTTAACGTAACGTAACGTTTACTCTCTGATTGTTAGAATAAAGTTTATGCAGTTTATTAAATAGAAGTTAAGATATTTTATCAAAAAGAGAGCTCTTTTACAATCTTAAATGTAGATGGAAAATTCTCACAAAAATTTACTCTTTGTCTTTGAATGTGTATACTAAAAGTATTCTGCAGAACTAAATACAGACAGTTTCCTAACAGGACTCTCCATTTTATCATCATTATGAACTGGATCTGAAAGAGAAACCATTGGGAGAAGGAAGTTTTTCCATATGTCGAAAGTGCTTACACAAGAAAACTAGCCAAGAGTATGCAGTAAAAATAATTAGCAAAAGGTATAAATATTCTATAAGACAATAAAAATATTTTCTTTGCTTACTGTCACCAATGGAATAGAATAATGTTCGCTATATTTTGGGAAGTGGAAAAATACATTTAAAATCATTTCCTAGTTGAAGAATCTACAGAAACCATATAGTAACCTTATGACCTTTAAAAGATGCTGAGAGTCTTTTGAGACAAAGTGTTATTCTTGTTGGGGAGGACACAAGAAGAAACCTAAAGAGTACTTTTCTGGTTCCTAGTTGTATTCTACCCTAATTTCCCTAATTTTGCTCCTAGCCAGAGTAGGGTATAAGGCCCTCCTGTCTTTAGACCTAAGTGAACTGAATGTAGGCTTATGCTAACTCCCTTTCCTAAGCAGCCCAATTGATTGCCTAGGAAATTGCTTTTAAGAAAGATCTGTAATGTGGATTGCCTCAGATCTAATTGAGAGAGAGAGTGTGTGTGTGTGTATGTGTATATAAAAAATGGAATTAGACTATGGAGTTGTTTAAGTTACATCTTGTTTCGTGGATGTTCTGAAGAGAACACCACAGTGGAGGCAGCTGACTTGCTTTGTACATGGGGACCATCTGGTCCTCTTCCAGAATAGATACCTCTGGCAGTGTCTGCACAGAGAAGAATGAAGATAAGGCATTCCTTGAGGGGTGGATGGATTTTTAGCTTCATTTTGCAGTATTCATTAGTAAATATGTCCCTAGTGTGTTGTAGAATGCTGGCAGGAAAGGGAAAGTGTAAAAGTTCTGCTATCAGAATGATAGTCCACAGTGATCTCTTCTCCAAGACATTTGGCTGTACCTCTGTTTTTCCAGACTCTAGAAGTAACTGTCCACCTTAAGTGTTTCATCACATGCTTTTTGGATAGGATAAGTTCAAGAATAAGACACATAAATACTGTCTGAGTCAGTTTTCTTAGGTCTGCCATGATTAATGAAGGCCTACTCAAACCTATTAGTGGAGTCTCAATGACCAGGCACTAGCATTGGGATTCAGTAAGTTAAACATAGGCATCTACGTAGTGCCATCTGTTGGTGTCCTCTCTGTCCTTCAGTTCCCATCAGTCTTGCGACTACTACCTTTATGTAGATATCGTCATGGCTGATGTCTTCCAGGCTTTCCTATGCTTAGGCCACCAAATCCTACTCTAGGTATGCATTTTACAGTGAACTAATTCACCCTGTAAGTCATTAACTAGAATTTCACTCATTATAATGAGGCCTTAGACAAGTAGTATGCAATAGACACCTAAATTGGGTATTTTAATCTGGAAATCTCTGCCTTGTGTCTACATTCAAATTTTTTTTTTCTGTGGTGCATGCAGAGCTGCAGAGGAGTAGTCCCATCTCATCTTAAGCTAATGGATTTTTTTTGTTTCTGGATAACAGTGAGCAAACTAGTATTGACTTTTCCCATAGAACTAAACTTTTAGGGATTACATCCCTAAATGACATTACTCACAGGTTCTTTTGCTCTTTCTCCTTCATCTTGGTGGAGCAGGCTAAATGAAGGTAAGAAGTGGTCTGTATACAGAGATGTTTTTGGGATTGCAGGCTGTGAGCAGACTTGGAACATGTTTGTATAGTTTTTAGAGGTAGCAGTTAAACCAGCACTCGGAATGACGGGACACAAATGTGCCCTGAATTAAGAAACTGTTAAAACTGTAAATAATATTGCTCTGAGGACCACAGTAGTAATTCTTGCTAAAAGGAAAAGTAGCTACTTGTTAGTAACTTCACTGCCTCAAAGTCAGACAGCATTTCACTCCTACCTATCAAAGGTGCCAAAAAAAGTGAATCCCACACCTTTTCATGATACTGAGGTGAAAGCTCAGATCAAGAATTCCTCTGTGGTGTTGCTTTGTTAGTAGTGCTGGACCTGCCTCCATCCAACAATTTGAGGTTTTTCTGTGTGTCTGAGGGCAAATGAAACAGTGGAGTCCTGTAAACTTCCTTGAGTTACTGTTTTAGAGCTTCCCATTTGTTTTCATGGTATTGTGTGTTTAAAATCGGAGATGGTAACTATTTATAGAGGGGAAATAGTCAGAAAAGTCCATGCACAAATTTCAAAGGTTTATGTTTATGATACTGAACTTCTTCATCTGTTTCCTAGGTCCATCTTCTCCTGATAGTAGTTTAAGGGGAAAGACTATCTGAGTCAGTTTTTTAATTTCTTAAGGACCTGAAATCACTTTCAGTTTAAACAACAACATCAGCAGAGATGGAGGTGGAACAGCTTAGTTTACTTGCTGATTTATATGATGTTGCAGAAAAACAGAATTCTCTTGCACAAAATTCTCATCATGGTTCTGGTCCTAATTGCAGGGGGTTGGGGTAACCAAAAATTAAGAACGCATGTGGTGAGAGAGGTTCTCTCTGTGTTATCCATAAGGCTACTCTCTAAGTCAGTATAGGATTAGCCTTTCTTGGAGAGACTTTTGGCAAAAATTTTCAGGCATTATTTGCCCAAAATAAATCAACACATGTATTAAGTGGAAAAGAAAATATTCTGCTCTGTTCCCATTCACATAGTTTTTATAATATTCAGCGTTTCCTTTTTTTGGGCTATAGATTTCAGTCTTGAAATAGAACTTCTGTGATCATTTTTGCTCTGGAGCTAGTCTCTTCTTATCTCTTCCATTTCAGATTTTTACAATGCCTGGTTTAGGGGGTGGTTTGTATAACACAGCTCATATATAGATGATGGTACTCCTTTCCGCGCCCCCCCCCCAGTAGGAGCTCATAGTTTCCATACAGCTTATCTCCTATAAGAATGTAAAAAGATTGGACCAATAATTTAAGTCTTCAAGATAAAGATGAACTAACAAATATTTGTAGGAACAGAGGTGAAGTCAAAATGCCCTGGACTAAGGGAAAGGTTTGTTTCAGATAGAAACTATTCTATAATACCATTTCAGCTTTTGCTGTAGCAAGTTGTAGTTGTGTCAGAAACATTGCGTGATTTGGGTGTGGTTTTTTTGATGTCCTATCTTGCAGGGTTATATGGGGAGTTTTGCTCAGCTTACTTTGAATATGCTTTTAATTGTGTTCAAGTGGTTGTAATATTGAAAAATCTGGATTGCAAGCAATTAAAAAAAATAGGAGTGTCACTTTGAATGTGCAATTTGCTCAGTAAAATTGGTACAAAATGACTGCTTAATTTTTCCAGAATGGAAGCCAACACCCAGAGGGAAATAACAGCTCTGAAACTCTGCGAAGGACACCCAAACGTAGTGAAGTTACATGAAGTTTATCATGACCAGGTATTTTGAAGAAACTATAACCAGCACTTGCCAAACACACTGCCATGTGTTTTCTCAAGAACTTTTAAGAGTTAAGCATACTGTTACTGTGGAGGCCGCTATTTTCCTAGCGCTTTTGTCTAGTCAGTATAGAAGATGAAGCAGAAGTTCTGCATTCAAGGGAACTTGCAGTTACTCTAGCAAATCAGAAAAGTGTTTGGAAGAATTAGAGGCCTGGATTCCATTTCTCCTTTTGTCCTCGGTCGACTTTGTTAATCATCATACAGTATGTTCATGACCAGTTTCCATATCTATGATACTGAGATACCTAATCACCTTCCCTCGGGGTTGTCATGAATCTTAAAATAGTATTTGTGAAATAGTTTGGAAGTCTTGCATATGAAGATTACATAGCTAGTGTTTTTTTCTTACATATTAGTAACTTAATGGAGATAACCAAATAGCTTGCTAAATTGCTGAATGTGAAAGTAGAGCCTCCATCTGAAAATATATTGACATCAGTTTAGAATTTATTTAGAGATGTTAATTGTCTTTTTCCTTAGTGTAATGCAAGCTCCACAGCATGTAATAAGCCATAATTTGATCTAACTGGGAGGTTGGCCCTGGTTTGAGTTGGGGGTTTGGACCGCATGTCCTGCAGAGGTCCCTTCCAATCTCTAATCTACTCTGTGATTCTAGTCTACGATTTTGTAACGGAACATGGGCTCTCTTGCTTCTCCCACATATCCCAGTCTAGCCCCATCATGCTGTTTATACAAGGACCAGCAGAGGTGCTCATATGGAGTACTTCTAAATGAGTTGAGAGGATGAAAAATCTTACTGTAATCTTTAATGAATGCCTTTTTTTGCTTTTATTGCCTTTATCAGACTAGCACCTAGCTCATGAATGAATGTTGATTTGTAATGTTACATTTCTAACATTCCATATTTTTCTTTATTATTTCAGCTTCACACATTTCTAGTCATGGAATTACTGAAGGGAGGAGAATTGCTTGAACGTATTCAGAAAAAGAAACATTTCAGTGAGACTGAAGCCAGTCACATTATGCGCAGACTTGTTTCGGCAGTGAGCCATATGCACGATGTAGGAGTAGTCCATAGAGATCTGAAACCTGAGGTATAGTGACTTGCTTGTGTATGTTTAGACATTAAGTTATTACATACCTGGAATGTGACTTATTTCTGTTGCTCCAGCTTTTTCTACTTCTGTATTTCTAATAAAATATTACCACATTTACTTAGCAAATTCTGTAGATATTTTTCTGTTCATAGGTAAAAGTAACTGTTAGGAAACACTTTTGATTTTTGTAAGCAATTTACGCTCATTCAAAAACAATCTTTGCCTATTTGGGCACAGTTTTACTAGTAGTAAGTATGTATTTGTTCTATGAAACAGTTCACAAGCAGAGCTAGGTCGCTTGGGTACTTTGCCTGTACACTTCCACCTTTTGTTTGATCTTAATTCCCTCGGTAGGGCTTCTTTTGGAGGTAACTGCAACACCCTTGCACTGTCTTCTGTCCCAATTAAAGACAAAATGAACCACAAACTAATGCAGCCAGCTAATAAAGATGTGTGATTTGAGCTCAGTGAGTTTAGCAGTTTCTCTAAGGAAACGATTATTTAATATATATTTTTCAGTAATTAATTGTTCCGGTATTTTTATTGTGGAGCAACATCTTGCCTTCCAGACAATTGTTTACCATGGTAAGGTTGACCACTGGCTTCGTTCTGCTTCCTGGAGCCAATATTTCTCCTTTTTCTTTGCCAGCAATGGGCTTGGATATGTGTTAGTTTTCTTTAGCCTAAAAATAGTGTAAATTGATGTTTGTTCATCCAATAAGGATGTTATATTGTATTGGTGATTACAGTCATCGTACCTCAGGAAAGAGCTACTCCTTTTGTATGTGGAGTTTAAAATGATCCACCATTCCTATCAATGTTTCATCCTTTTGTAACATACCTTCTGATATATTAAAAACTTGCTTCTTTTATAGTAGTTCCAATTCAACAGGTAAAGAAGTCTGCTAGGTGTTGGTATTAAACTGAATTTGAAAATCAGTCCAAACTCTGTACTAAAAAACCCAATTAAATAAAGAAGGACTATTGTGAAATTCTAATGTGTCAGTTGAAAATAGGACTTGGAAAAAGTTTCTCTGCTGATATCATCAAGGAAAGAAAACAGCTTTTGAAACAATTTACTATTAAAAGGATGAAACCCAGAAATCTTTTCTCTCTTCCTATTCTCATCATTTCAGTTATATTACCATCTTGAATATAAAGGCCAGATTCTTTAAAGCAGAACTTCAGCTGCATGGTAAATTAGGCAGTCTTCAATTCTGCATGATGTACAAGAACAGAAGTCTGGGAAGTCCAAGTAATGAAGGGTTAGCAAACAGCTTGCAGAATGCATTGCCTCCACAAAGTTGGACTTAACCAGCCTGTCTCCTTCCTGCTTGTTGTTTTGAAAGTTACTATTTTAGGTTCAGACATGAACTTAATATGGGATATGCAGGCTTCCCAATATAGATGTGGTTAGTCCACCTTTCTGTAAAAAGATATATAGGAAATTTTGTTGCTTTTCTAACAATTCCAGTCAGATTTGTTTGTTCAACTTTGACATCTACTGTGATACTGATAAGCGTATTTTAAAAAATGTGTCTGGTTACATGTCACTAAGGATAAGGTTTTTTTTAATTGCATGGACTGGAAGACTCTTTTGTTTAAGCAATAGTAATTAGATTGTGTCTATTGCTCTGCAAGATAGAGGAAAAATCGTGGACAGATTCACAGAAATAAAGAATTTGGGTAGCATATGTGACCATTTCGAGTCTCTTAGTAGAGGATTTGAGGACTATTTCTGGGAAGGGAAGTGATCATTAATCTGTAAACTGGGTTCTAAAGATACTAGAAAAAAACATACCAAGACAGAGATAATGTTGTTCATATATCCTTAAAATATATGTGGAATAGAGCTTTAAGTGTAGGTTTTTGTGAAACACACTTTGTTCACCTAATCAACAAAACAGTCTGAACCCAACTTAGGACATTTGGACTATACCTTTCTTTCTCTACATAACCAATTTTGTTTTCCTCCTAACAAAAGGAGATCTCTCTTTAAACCAATGTTACTGCAGTTCTTCATTTACTTATTGGCTATATAACATCACCATAGAAAAAAAGATTATTGTATTAATCACCCTCATTGAATTAATAACTTTGTGAAATAGGCTTCATTCAGATCAATTTTGTGCAACATTTTAATTGAAAACCTGACTTTTCTGATTGTGCATTAAGCTATAAAAGCAGTACAGAATGCAAAAATACTATTTTGTAGCAGCTATTCTCTTTTATCCTTAATGAATGCTCTCAAGTTCTCTTTATTGTTTTTTCCCCTTCTTAGTGAGTTTGAAATTAATTATTTTGTGTTGAGTCATTCACCTTTGTAATACAAAATTACATGGGGCTATAGGATTTCTAATATTGAGGCTTTTTCTAGAATTGCATAGGTTAAACAGGGGCAACAGCAAAATTGTGCTGTTCTCTCTTCTCCCAGAAGTTCAAGGGCGGAGTAGAAATCGTTTATAATTCATCTTGTCCTTAGCCAGTTCTCCTAAGACTTAGCTTCACTCTTGTATCTTTCTTGACAAATGTAAATACTCAGGGAAGAGAACAACAGGTTGCCTTTAAATCTTCCTCTGAACTGATAACAACTTGTCTGTCTTTAAGTCCGAGATGCCACATTCCATTCTGTAAAGTTGGAATTCTCAGGGACTACTGTATCAAAGCTTCTTTGCCTTGGTGTAAGTAATAGGCCTGCTGGACTGCTCTGTGGCCTTCAGTGCTTGAATGCCGTTGGTCCCAGGTCTCTTCTGGAAAGCACGTCTATACTGACTTCGAGATCCATGCCAGACAGCAGTCAGTACAACTACCGACCTATTGGTGCACTTTCTATTCCACCATCCTTGCTTTCAAATTATTCTTCTGCATTCCTGTGCTCATGGCAATATGGCTTCAGCGTGTTACCACTTGAGGACCAAAGAGTATTCAGTCACAAGACAAGACATGCAATAAGAGTTCCACACACAAGAAAGCTGTTCTTTTGTCTGAGGAAGAAGGCAATTCTCCATTTATGTTGATGTCTCTGGTTTTTTTCTTGTCAGTGTTCCCCAGATTATTTTCCCTACTGTTCTCTGCTAAATACCCATTTGTATTAATAGTCTCAGACAGAACTAGCCTGACTTGCAGATACACAGGAGGCACATAAGCACATCACATTTTCTTACATCCTAGAGTACTGGTATTTCTGCTTTTCCTTTTTTCCCTGGCCGCTGTGCCCCTTCCCCTTCCCCGCCCCCCCCCCCATTCCCCTTTTCTCTAGGTAATGGGAGGTTTTCTGTAGTAATCAATGTTGGGGAAAAAGTAGCTATTAAGTATTCTAACCAGTTTTCTAACCAGTGCTGGTATTGATTTTGTCTTTGTTTTTCAGAATTTATTGTTTACAGATGAAACTGATAATTCAGAAATAAAAATAATTGATTTTGGCTTTGCTCGTTTAAAACCACCTGATAATCAGCCTCTTAAGACTCCATGCTTTACTCTTCATTATGCTGCCCCAGAGCTCTTGAATCACAATGGTTATGATGAATCTTGTGATCTGTGGAGTTTGGGGGTCATTTTGGTGAGTGATAGAGGTTTTTAATTGTACCTTTTTGTTGTATGTATTTACTTTTTGTTAAAATGCAAAGGATTTCATGCAATTTCAGACTCTAATTGGGAAGATGCTGAATTCAAATGAAGTTAAAATACCACTGCACAAATAATAGGTTCCAAAGATGTTTTGCAGGGGTGGAGATTTTTTTTTTCTGAACAGTAAATTAAATTCAGCATTTCTGGGAATGGAAAAAATACTTGATACTGTCTAGTTCTTAAAAAGAGATATTTTTGTTAGGAGATTTTACAGGCATCCATATAATCTTCCTACAGTTTCAATTTGGAGAAGGAATCAGCCTGGATTCTGGTTTACAGATAATTAATTTCAATAGCTATAAACTGGATAGAAATACCATTGTGTTTTGTTTATAGTTTCCTGAAACTTATTAAAGTTTTTCCTAAGAAGGACTCCAGAGAGAGTCTTGCATATTTTAAATTTTCTATAACCTTGAAGTTAATGCTAGTCAGAGTTTTGTTGTATAACACTGATGATGCAAACAACACTCCCTATTTAGTAATAGCATTGTCAATAAATATTCTGGGTTTGTTAATACTGCTTTTGTTTTGATGACAGTATACAATGCTGTCGGGACAGGTACCATTTCAGTCTCAAGACAAAAGTTTAACATGTACCAGTGCATTGGAAATTATGAAGAAAATAAAAAAGGGAGAATTTTCCTTTGAAGGAGAAGCTTGGAAAAATGTTTCTGAAGAGGCTAAAGAGTTAATTCAAGGTATGTATTCACAAATATTTCATGTACCTTTATATTTTTGGCTAAAGAGTTAATTCAAGGTATGTATTCACAAATATTTCATGTACCTTATATTTTTATCTCAAAAGATAAAATTTAGAGAACTATCCAGTATCTGGATGCTGTGATCAGCGTCAGAGTGCCTAACCTGACAGAGTAGTATCCACAGCTTGAGCTATGTATTGACCCCTAATACAAGTTGTGGGTGAAAGTGGACACATTAGAATGGCATTACAAATTGCTTGCATGCCTAGCAGAAAGCTTTCTAATGCAGTGAGATGCTGATGGAAGGGTAGCGGGGTTAGAAGTAACTGAAATGCTTCAGAAAAAGTGAAGTCACTCTTTTAAAACATATTATAAAGCAGAGTTTTTCTTTTACATTAGTTTTGCTTTTGTAAAAACACCAGGTTATGAGATAAATGTTGTAAGCTGAGCTTTTGCAGAAAATAAATATATTGCTATAATTCTTCTCCTTGGATTGTTTTGGAATGTGTACCAAGACTTCTGTATTTCTGAGCTGCTTCATTCACATTTGCCATAGTATGATTTCCCTTAAGCTTTTGAGCATCTCATTGTGTTTTCAGCATGAGGTAGATACCAATCTTCATTCTACTGAGATGGAGTTCTGAATTTTTGTAGAAGCAGGCTTCTGAGGAATTTTTCTGCCAAAAATGTAGGCATCTCCAGATTTTCAGTGGATCATGCAGAGAATCTGAGGCTTACTCTCCTGAACTTCATCCTAGTCGGGTTTTAAGTGAAGGAATCATTTGGTAATTCTGAGTTCCTGTGAAAAGAGATATGAGTTATCAGACAGTTAAACAGCAACTTCTTGCATTTAATGATTTTTCTGGAGAGGATGATAGTATGACATTGTGTGAGCCTTATCTAGGATAAATATTGTTATGCCTGGGATAAATGTTGTCATTAGTTATCAAAGCAATGTATGAGATTTTCTTAAAAAATAATTGCGTTTTCTAGTAAAAGAATGGAAATAGCTCACAGTTTAAGAGAATGTGATATGTTTCTATTAGGACTTCTAACAGTGGATCCAAACAAAAGAATTAAAATGTCCAGCCTGAGATACAACGAATGGCTTCAGGATGGCAGCCAGCTGTCATCCAATCCTCTAATGACTCCTGATAACTTAGGTTCTTCAGGAGCTGCGGTGCATACATACGTCAAAGCCACTTTTCATGTAAGTTCTAAGAAATCTTATGTCCTAAATTTTGTAATGTGTTAATCTATATTTTTGTATGTTTTCTCTTAATTAAAAATATATGTTTGTCCTTATAACTCCGTGATTGGAGGAAAAAATTGCAGCTATAAGCATACCTAACATCTTCAAGTGAGTACAGTGAAAACATGAATGATGAGACAAGAATTAATTTCTTGAAGACGCTCATACTAATGGGGCTTGGGGGACCGAGGGACAACTGTTCATGAAATGGCTATTATAAATATTCTGTTTCTTAGAGAAATCTATTAAAAGGTCTTCAAACTTTATTTAAAAAAAAAAAAAAGAAGAAACTTTCTATTTAATATAAGTAACTGTGTGATTTTTTTGTCCTTATGGCTACAAAAGCAAGGTAAAATTCCTGGAACATATCTAGTTCATGTTTTTAATATCATAGATACTTTTTTAATGGACTTGCTTGTCTACCACTTTATATTTACTAAAAACATTTGAACTGCAACTGTATTATACAACCATAGTGTTCATTCTCATGATTTCTTCCACAGAGAGTAAACAGAAATTGAGCAGATTTATGTTGAAATATTTGTATTCTCTTATTACCAAGAAGAGAAAAATAAAGGAATTGTTACTTGGAGAGGTCCCAATAATGCAGCGTAATATGGGCTGGAAGAAAAACTGTAATTTAACTAAGTGTGGTTTCTGAAAATGTAGTCTTAAATAGGTTTAAGGCTTAATAAAACATACTTCTAAATTAAAAAGAACAAGGTGGGAAAGATGCCAATTAATAATGTTATGTATTGGCTTTTAAATACATGTAAAGGCTAGTAAAGTTATTGTTACAGCTATAGTAAGAATTAGTGGATCTGTCAAGATACTACAATTTATCTTATGACTTACCATAGAACATTCACAATCAATTACGAGCCATAGAATGTCTTAGACCTCTTGAAAAAGCTTAGCATTACCTTTTTATTTTTAAACAGGCCTTTAACAAGTACAAAAGGGAAGGATTTTGTCTCCAGAACGTTGACAAGGCACCTCTTGCAAAGAGAAGGAAAATGAAAAAAACAAGTACAAGCACAGAGACACGTAGCAGCTCCAGTGAAAGTTCACATTCTTCTTCCTCCCATTCTCATGGTAAAACTACACCTACAAAGACACTGCAGTCAACAAACCCTACAGACAGCAATAACCCAGAAACCATCTTCCAGTTCTCTGACTGAAAAGCAGAGAATATCTTATCTTGAAGATTTAAGTGATTATAGACTTGGTAGTACCTATATTGTCTTCTCCCACCGTCCCTCCCTGTGGCTTACAGGCTACAGGAATATGTCTGTCGCTTTAAAAATGTATTTCAGTCATAACTTTTTAGCTTTGTATATCAATACATTTCTTTTTAGCATTAAGTTTGGTATCACTGGTTATGGTATAATATACTATTATACAACCAACATTTTATTCTCTTAGGGCTAAATTACTAGTGTGCAGTCAAGCTCAAGGTAAGGAGCTGTGCTGCTCATGGTACAGCTTGGAGGAAGACTATTCCTCAGTGTCAGAATCTTCCTCGCAGTTTCTTCCCCACTGTTCAATGAAAGGAAAGCTCTGTAACACTTGGATCTTCTGCTTTTACCCAGCTCTGTGAAGAATGTCATAGAATTTGATCTTTCATGCATGTAAGGAATCATTGGTACAATGCATCAAAGCAGTATAGTAATTTTAAGGCCTTTTAAATTTGTGGTTACATTCTATCCCGTTTATTTGAAATTTAAGAGCAAAATGAGGCGTTATGGAACTCTTACGTTGTTTTTAAAAGTAACTCCATATATCTTGTTCTAAACAACTGGGAATAGAAGTCTTAGCTTTTTTTTTTTAATTTATTTAATTTTTAAAAACACACCTAGGTTAAAAAAAGTCTGATAAGGTGAGGTGTCTAGTACTGTGATACAATAATTTTAATTTCTACTTTTTGAAGTTACAAACTTTTAAAATGTTTTACAGATTCTGAAATGTAATGCTATAAGAGAAATTTAAATTTCATATTGAATGCTTTGGAAAATGGTCACATGTTAAAATATCTATTTCAAGAATGAATTATAATTTATATTTTCGTTTTATATTTACACAATAACTTTAAAATACTAAGTGTTTTTTAAAGGTGCAAAAACTCCAGCTTCAACATTTGTTATTATAGGGTCCATACAAATTGTATACCAAGCTATTTGAATTTTGTGTTGTGCAAATACGGCTGTTTAATAGTGACTGTAAAATACTAGAATATATGTTTTCTTTTTTGCACTTTATAACATCAAAAGGAGATGTTTTATTATAAAGTGTACTCCAATCTCTCTTCTTACAAGGTGCTGAGCACTGTTTTACTGGGTTGAATGACCTGGAATCCACCTTATTTGGTGGTTGTGGTCATTGTGAAGGAGAATTCTGTCCTGTGCAGGAGTGAATCCCTGTATATTATCCGCTGTTTTCATTCCTTACTTTAAGCTGCAGAGCTCTTTCTATCTTGCTTTTACATTGTATATAACAAATACTAGACCTGGGCACCTTGTGTAGTGTAGATGTTAACAACTTATGCACTGGGAATACTAAAGGGAAATTATATTGAACACTGTGCTTCACAACTTGTTCACTGTGGTGTTCTACAGTGAAGTATTTCCTACTGTGATAGTATAGTATGTACATAACTGTTTGGAATCATAAATGTGACTTACAGAAACATCAGCATAAACTTTTAAATCAGCATATTTTATAAATTTATGGAGAGCTCTTTTATTGCTCATATTCTCAATGACTAGGGGTAACTTAAGTGCTAAAGATGACTCCAGTTTAGCAAATGCTTACAAGTGTAAGTTTCCACTGAAGTCAGAGAGTCTCCTTGTGTAAAGTTAATCATATGCCTAAATTTCTGTGATGGAAGACTAATTGACTGGGGGATTTTGTTAACAGCTTGCTCTATCTTAAAGTAACCTTAATCCAAATCCTATGCAAAAAAGGTTATAGGAATTGTTTATATCAGCGGTTTTATTTATAGAATTATATCAGATATCAGTATTGACAAATACAATACATCCATGTTTACAGGGATTGTGTGTATCAAAACAAGGCTTTGAAGCCCAACATGTTTGTTCTGTGTTTCTTTAATATTAATAATGGCATTCTGAGGTTTTGGAATTGCTCATGTGAAATAGTTTACTACTTTCTTGATGTGAATGTCAACAGTAATTGCAGCATTAATTTCAGGTTGATGTGAATATTGAGATTTGCACTGTTTATGTAGAAGTAGTATATTTAAAGATCAGTATATGTGCTAATAACACAACCAAGATTAAGTGGCCAATGTTAAAATACTGAAAAGTAATTGTCAATGTAATATATTCAGGTTTGCTTTCTGAATGCTCTTTGGAAGTAATCTCAATAGTGAACATGGCTCATTTGTAAAAGAATACTGTCCTGCTCCCCAATAAACTTGCTGTAAATACAACAAACAATCCACCATGAATACTTGTTATGCAGACAGTACAAGTAGATTGGGAGGTTGGAGAACAGGTTGCTTGTAAAGTTTGCACTTAGAGCTGAGTTCTTGGAGTTTGTTGTCTTCAGGGTGAGGACAACAAAAAAACAATTTTTGGGTTGATCCTTTTGGATACCAGGTGGATTTGGAATATTGTGACCCAGCTGAAATAAATTCTTAAAGTTAGGAACGCGGTGCAGTTGTTTCCCTGTTGGGAAGTTTAAACTTTTGCTTGACAAACTGATGAAACGAGAAAAAAGAATGCTTGCACAAGATACTAAATGCTAGAGATAATGGCTGTATCGTCAAGAGTTTTTTTCACACAGGTTTTGAGAGACTGTTGTGAGACTGAAATTATGAGAATGCAACATTTGTATCAAAGACAACCTGTATAGATGAATATTTGTGTCCTCTTTGCTCTAACACTAGTTATTAAATAAGAATTTAAAAACAGGGTGATACTTTTTGGCAGGGGTGAGTACATTTAAGCATCTCCTTGCATGTGGTTTGAACCAGTTACCTGGGGTACCTGAATTCTTTATCACCTCTGACTTTCTGCTGCCTTCAAGTAACAGAGCTCTTGAGGAGGTGTGTTTGGCACTAAGCTGTCTGAATTTTTCGGTTAGCATCTTTACGTAAAAAAACTGCTGATGTCCATTTATGTTGATAAAACTCAAGGTAGCTCAAGAGCAGGTTCACTTCTTGTTCAGACGTCACTGCAGGAGACTAGTTACTCTTGGCAGAGCCATGTTGTCTCAACTTAATCTGTTGCCCAGCCTAGTACTCTAGGTCACAGAAAGACCATGGGCCAAATTTTTCATACTCATACCACTATTTCAAATCTGAAGTGTACAAGCCAATCTTCATTAGTACTATATAGTTTATATTGCCTTGGTAAAGAGACGTTAGACTGTAAATTATGTTTATACTCAGATTAGTGTCCTTCACCGTGCTGCTATGCGTCAAGCAACTTTAATGTCTAGTAATGATATCTCTCTATTGTCAGAAATGTAATGCAGTCAGCAATATTTTGGGTAGATGTGTTTGAAAAATCAAATTTGTTATCAGTAAAGATTTAAATAACTAGTGTGGTTATTAATCTAATCTTTAAAGTACTTGATATTCTGTAAAACTATTTTTTGTAATACTTTTAGAAACACAAATATTAGTGATTAAGAGGTAATTCTGCTGAAGGATTTGGAAGAGTACAAAGGAAGTAACATGACACGGTTCCTCTGGCTTAGTGAAATTTCTACGCTTTTATGTAAGGAAAAGCAGCTGAAATAGTTACTCTTACTTAATAGAAGGGTCAGTGCATTTAGCATATGTGTTGTTTGCTCTCACCAAAAAAACCTTTATTAAAATTCTTTATCAAACAGTTTTGAGAGGGTGACATAAAAATACAGTATTGCATCAGAATGGATTGAGGCTTCATGTTGGCATTGCTGATGCACGTATTTTCTCAGCCGTTTTTCATGGCTACATTTCTGAACAAGGTAACAATACCTGCACAGCCATGTTCCCTAGTGCTCATCCAGGAACAGAATAATTCTTGTCAGAAAGTGTTCACAGAATGATGATGTATGTTTATTGGTTGTGATGAAGTGTTACACAAGTGTCTTACGTGTTGAATATGTGCATGTATTATGTGCATGTATGTACATACATGCTGTATTGCCCCTCTAGGCCTCAATTTAAAGTAATATGCCTTGCTGAAGAGAACCCATACTTAAAAATGAGTTCTTGACTCACAGATTCAGAGAACCAAACAAGGGGGCTACTACAGAGAGGAAGAAGGTTATGGGAAGTCAGAGATGAGAGGCTCCTGTGAAGATGTTTTCAGGGATAAATTTCTCCCCTCGCTATCTCCGTGTGCGTGTAATATTCACTGACATGGAACTGCAAGCTTTCTTGCCAGTTAGCATAAATGCATTTCCTAACTGCAGGTCTGTGAGTATGTGTGTGTGTTTCTACACAGATATGTGTGGCTTTACATGACATACTGGTCTTCAGTTGGAACTTTCTGTTATTAAGTATCTTCCCAGGTGTTATTACCAACTTGGTGGTCTTTATTCTTTTCCCCCATACATGACAGTCTTTCTCAGCACCGATTTTTATATTGTGAAACATGACATTGCCCTTCTTCAGTTGAGATAGTTGACTGAATATTCTGGATTGAGAGAACAGGAAATAACATGACTGTTTCTGCTGTAAAGAGATAAAACGTGTTTTGATCTTTGTCTACCTGTGAGAAACACTTCTCAGTTTGCTCCTTTGACCCACAGGGCACTGGATTCTATAAAAAATAAGAAATGCAGAGCTGTTGGCTAGCTCTTGCCTGCCATCCCGCATTTTTAAATATTGCTTGTTCAATAGATTCTGGATGTTCAGAACACCTATGTAGAAAAGAAAACTGAGGATGATTCCTGTAGCCTGTACTAGTAAATAAAGTGATGCTTTCAATTACATAGACCAGCTGGAGCTGTCTTGTTTGTTGTGCCTGGAAGCAGCAAGAGCAGACAAATGTGAGACACCTGGAATTATGTACATTTGAAGAAAACCCTTGTATTTTGGCAGCCTTCATGTTCTCTATGACGGAAAGGGAAGCCTGCAACTGGCTGGGAATCAATGGTAAGTGTTTAGGTAGATGAGAGAGTATGGGCTGGTCTGACAGCTTACTGTCACCCACAGGGCCATTCCTGATCCTTTCTTCTGGCCACATGCTCTACCTTTTGCTTGATTCTGGTGTTTGCATCACCTCTCAGGTGGGGGGGGGAAGTGTCTTATTAACTTAATTAAGGTATTTGGATTAATTGATTTCATAGTAAAAGTAAACTTTACTTAAATTGATAAAGTAAAATTAATTTAATTACTCAAATTGATTTCAAAGTAAAAGTAGTAATGAAGCATTGCAAAACTTAATACGGTATAATGCTATGATTTTTGAAAACTAATATTTTATTCAGAGATAGAAAGGAATCCATACTAGTCACCCAAAATTGCTTTTTAAAATTGGCAACCAATCTTGGCTGGATTCACAAAATTCATGGTCTACTAATTTCCTTTGAAATGCCAACAAAGCAGAGAAAAACAGCTCTTCTTTAATTGCTCAGGAACTGCTCAAAAACCTATCACAGATGAAACTGTAAACTGATTGCGAACTTGCTGCATTTTTCTTAATACAAAGATAATTGTCAAGAAATCAAGCTTCAGATCTTAAAATTGGCATCTCATTTATGTTCGTGTGGTTTTTCCTAGGGTTTTGGACAACATGTAATTGTCTTAGTGTGATTGTGACTAAAGGATTATTTTCATAAGTAAGAGAAAATCTGAGGATTTAGGCTCAGGCCTTGTGCATAACCAGAAGTCATCTGCTGGGAAAGGTAATCGCTGTCTTTTAGTTAGTTTAGTTCAAAATATGTATTACTGATATTTGCTGATATAACTACATATAACCAAGTACATTTTACATCAGTTACGGGTGTGATTTTGTGTGCCACATTCAGCTATGCTAAAAAAGCTTTCAAGTGTAAGCTAGTCTTTGGAAGAAAGGTGTGTGGGAGAGTTGCATTTAAAGATGATGATGCAAAAAGAGGGACAATGCTCAAGGTTTGTTTCCAAGTTACGTCGGCAGAGGTGACTAGGTGATAGTGTCATCCTATTGTCTGAAGGACCCTACTCAATAACAGTATGTATCCTTTTTGCCTTTAAAATCAATATACAGTGGAGAAACTAATTCACAAAAGCAGCAAGTACCTCAAAGCTTTTCTCATTTGTCATCTTAATGAGTTCTCATCCTTTAAATATATAGCTCATCTGTACATAATAATCTGTTGAAGCTATGCCTGCTTGAAGGAACAGGACCCACTGTCTGTTGATGCATTCATTGTACAGTGACTGTACAAATTCAAACTCAATGTCCTATCCCTCCTTTTACATTCAAGTGTTAATACTGTTCTATTTAATATGTATTGCTGTATTGGGTCTGGCTGAGATGGAGTTGATTTTTCCGATAGCAGCCCTGGTAGTGCTGTGCTTTGTATTGGTGGACAGCGTGCTGATGATAGCACACCAGTGTTTTGACTACTGCTGGGCAGTGCTGGCACAGCACCAAGGCTGTCCCTGCAACCCCCTCACCCCAAAGCGCAGTAGGCTGGGGGTGGGCAAGACCTTAGGAGGGGACACAGCCAGGACAGCTAACCCAAACTGGCCAAAGGGATATTCCATACCATTTGACATCAGCTCAGCAATAAAAACTAAGAGAAGAGAGGCGTGGGGGCCATTCATTTCTTACGACATTTGTCTTCCGGAGCAACCACTATGCATACTGAAGCTCTGCTTCCTGGGAAGTGGCTAGACATCACCTGCTGATGGGAAGTAGAAAATAAACCTTTTGTTCTCCTTTTCTTCTGTGCACGGACTTCCCTTTTGCTTTATTAAACTGCCTTTGTCTTGACCCACATGTTTTTTCATGTTAACTTCTGCTGCCCTGTCCTCCTGAACAGGGGAGATAGAGCAGTGTGGTGGCACCTGGCGTCCAGCCAGGGTCAACCCACTTCCATCTGTATGCAGCCCTGGCAGGTTACTTGGTTCAATTTTAAAGCTGTCACATTAAAAGGAAAACTTGATCTACCTCAACACCAAAGTGACAATAGGCCTCTAATCTTAACCTACATCTGGATTACAAAAATGAATAAAAGCTTGGCATTGGCTTTCAACCTTGATAGTCTTATCATTAAGATGCTACTTCAGTAAATTTTGATGCTTGGATACCTTTACTGTACTGATCTTCCACCTGTAGAGAAAGAATCCTCCAAGATTATTTCCAGTCAGAAAAAATTGTCTTTTGCTAGAGCCCCAGGAGATCATCTGTAATTTCTACCTTTACCTCAAGCTGTAAAGGCAAGAAATGAATTGGTGACAGGTTCTGACTGCTGGTTATAAAGGAGCAGGCTGTGTTAATTTGCAGTAAGTGGAACAGGGCGTGCTAGTTTTTGTGTCTGTGTGGGCAGGGAGGGGGGAAGAGCGAAAGAGAGGGGAAAGAAGGGAATATTGAGCGCTTTGCCTCATTGTAATGTGCATGACATTCTGGTTGCATATCATTGCTTTTGAAGAAGCAATGGTCTCCACATTTAACTTAAAATATTTAAGGAAAAAACAGATTGACTTGTCAACTTTTTTCTTGGAGGGAAATGGTGCCATCTTCAAATCGTAAAGGCAGCAACATGGACATTGATTTCTTTAACTCACTATATGCCAGTTATCAACATATTACAGTGAAGATTTCTTTGACAAGTATGCACTTCTCTAAAATTCTTAGTCACATCAACAAAGCACAAAACCTTGTGGCAGAAGTTTACCAGAAAGCAAGATAAATAATTGTAATGATTTATTTTACGCAATATCAGGATATTCAGAAAATGAATGAGGATGAGTTTCTGACTTGGGCTGTGGAAAAGCACTAGAAGAGGATCATTTAGTGAATGCAGTGATGGAAGAAATAAAAGCAAGCTGTTTTCTGGAAGACTGACCAAAACTCATTGAAGGTTTGCAGAATCAGATTTCAGCTGAATGCTCCTGTCTCTAGAGCTGTTAAAGCCTAACTGTGCTGATCTGGAGGGTGGTAAACCCAGCCTCCTGTTGGCCAGTCCTGTCAGAGACACTGGTTTATGAAAATCTGGTTTTGGGGCTTCTGTCTTGGAGGTGCTTCCCTTATTTGTAAGTCTTGCTAACCACCAGGGAACGAACAGCGTTTGGGAAATCAGATTCCTTAGCTGTGTTGGAATGATAACTAAACGAAGGTTTTGGTCTTAGGTTAGACTGTTTTCTTCTCTAGGCCATGGTGTTCAGAAATAGGAAGAGATTTTTTTTTTTTAATTGTTGCCCTAAATTGTGTGGTTAACCACTGTAGTGGCTTCAAAGTTAATGCAAAGCAACCTGGAGAAGCACATCATGTCATTATTAACAAGTCAGCCTTGGTTTCCCTTGGGAAAGATTCTTGCCAGAGCTGCACAGAGCATAGAGCAGCAGCGTGGGTATTCCCCTCGGACAGCTAGTGATCTGCGTGTCCGTTGTTCCTCCAGCTCCTGAAGTCGTGCTGGGAACTCTTCTCGCAGAGAATTAAAACCCGTAAGTTGAACATCTGAATGCTAGGCAGATGATACTTGGGTGAAGGCAGTTTTGTAGGTAATAACCAAGGATGTTTATTGGCTGGGGCATTATGCATATCTTTTATGGCAGTAAGAAGAAGTATCTGAACAAGTCTCTAAGGCAGATGGCTAGTATTTAAGCTGTTATTGATCTCCAGCACTGTCAGGAGCTTGTTTTTGGAGAAATATGTGTGAATGTACTTATGTGTTTAAGTCCTATGGTGTAATGCTATCAGTATACCTAAAGAATCCCACATTCTTCTAGGGTATATTTGGGTTAAGTAGGTTAAGTGGGTTGGGGGGGAGGTTTTCACTCCCCATATTGTATACTTAGTTTGGTTCCTTTCCTGAGATTTCAATTTGTATTAACCCTCTTGCCTCATTGATTTCTCTAGCCTTTATGCTTGTCCTGAAGGGAAATGCATGGATCTTTCTGCCCCAAAAGAACTGTAGAGTCAAATGTCCAATATATAGAAGGAATAAAAATATGAAAGAGGGCTTTGCAACACAACCTTTCCTTGATGAAAAGTGTAGAAATACCTAGCTTAAAATACACTGGTCAATGAATAGGTATCTTACTTTTCAGGCAACTCTTATATTTGATAAATTGAATGAATAGTGTTAGAAGTACAAAAAGAACAGTTTTAAAAACAATTTTAAAAAGAGTAAAAAAAAAAAATTTTTTTTTTTTTTTTAAGAATAAGTGCAACCCAAAAGGTACAAACTCAAATAGCACCTTCAAACTTGGTTCTAAACTTACTCTGAACAACAGGTGTCAGATCTGGGTTTGGTCAGAACCATGCAGGAGAAATCTGCTTTGTCCTACATGTGTGAAACTTTGGATTTTCAAGAACCTGTATGCAGCAGGAGCCCAAAGAGGCTGAAAGCTGGCCTGAAGCTGAAATTCCTCAGAAACTTTTCTTGTTAATCGTCTTTGTGAACTGAAGGCAGATAAAGCCCACAGAACACTAGTTCACATCTGTCCCCAACCAGCTGTAGTCACAGTAGTTTTATTGCTACCTACTTTAGTTTTTATCCAGCAGCTAAAAAAAGCATGTATGTTCTGTTGTTACATGGTCTGTGTGGATAGGTAGAATGATTTCCAGGACGGTGAAGCAGACTGGAGATGATCTGTTCTGTAGTTTCAGGCAAATGCTAGACCTTTTGGAGGCTTCTTTGATCATGTTACTGTATTTTAAATAAACTCAGTCATCATCTTCCCTGGAAATATCTAGTTTAACTTTTCATAGAAAGGAGCTATGACACAGCGGAGTATGTGAAGAGAAAAAATTTTGATTTCTGGAAAATCTCAGAAGGTGCAAACAGAATTTGTCGTTCTACTGACGAGAGCAAGTGTTAGGCAATAGAATTCTGAAAGGTTGAGGAGGGCGAGACAAAGTAAATTGCAGTGTGTAAAGCCAACTGAATATTGCGAAAACATGAGAAATGTCCTACTGAGTCAAACCAATGAGACCAGAAATGCATGCAGCACTCAAGATGCAGGTGTGCCATGGTTTACAGAGTGGCAAAATGATGCCTGCTGCTTTGTTCTCAGTAGCCTCCCTGGTGATGCCTGGTGTTTTGTAGGCTGCCACCGCAAAACGCAGCAAGGATTTTGGGGCGTTATCTGTGATTTCCTCTCTGACATCCTGTGTAAAACAGGGTATCAAATGTAAATCAGTTCGTCTTCTAGAGAGCAAGTAACTTGTGTTTGACCAATTCACGTTACCTGAAAAGCATGCAGTCTTGTTTTGGAGACATCAAAACTTAAAGAATCCACTACCTCTTTGGTATTTGGCCAACTAGCTAATTATCCTGATAGCTTTTTAAAAAGATCTAATTTCTAAATAACTTTATTTCCTGCACGTCTCCAGCTTTGTGTTCTTATTTTATTTTTCTCTATTAATCTATTTATAAATGCTGTTTTCTTTACATGAAGTTTAATTTCCAAAATGTAAAGCCAGTATTTTATTGGTTCTGCCAATTATTATGGCAGAGGTAGAGTGTTAATTGGCCAGGTCTCCTAACTCGTATTTGCTGTGCAGAAATAACAGCTAGAACTCTGCTACTGGGTCTACATTTTGCCAGTTCTTGGTGTTTCTGCCCATTTGGAGTACAGGTCTCTTGGTGTTTGTCCCAGCTGATCCCAGGAAGTCTCCTTCTCCCTTCTCTGCTACGGACCTTGCTTTTGGAACATCATACTGTACCCTTGTATCCACGTTTCCAGGAGTTTTCTCTTTGGGTCACATCAGGCTGGGCAGGCTATACCCTACCACTGTCTTCTGCCTTCCGCTGGCACGTAGTCACAAGCCCAGTGTCCTCACGGATGCCTCTGGCATTCCATGGGCTATTCAGAGGGATGGGATGGACCCAAGGGGGCAACCCTTTCTTTTAGGACTGTTGTGTATTCATTCTGGATCTACTGATTTTTAAGACTTCTCTCCAGTTATTTATGCCATTGAAAAATCTGATTTAAATGCATGATTTTCATTCTTTTGAAACGCGGAACAAAAATAGTTGCTGAACACTCCTTTATGTCACAAAATGTTTTTCTTACCTCTGGATAGTAATCAACTGATGAGGTTGCTAGAATTTTTTCATTATCTTTATCCACAGTAACTGTGGATCTCCATGGACTCCTCTAATTTATCTCAAATTTCTTACTTATTTGTTGTAGTACTCACAACGTACAGCTGTTTCTGTTAATGTTTTGAACTGTAGCCTACAGGTTTATAAACTTTCAGAAATTATATGTAGTTTTGGACTCCCTCTGGTGGTCTGACAGGCAAGTTGTTGAACTGCTAACACTGACGGTCGCAAGGAAAATGTTTGAATGCAGTATGACACTGTAGATGCTTCAAATTTAACCATCATTGTTTGTCCCAGATGCATTTAAATAGCAATGGGGAAAATATTGATGTTTATTAATAATATAAATAATTTTTATTGCCAATTAGTAGGTAGGAAGATTTAAAAAAAAAGAAAGTGAAAATTCAAAGCTTTTCTTCTGTATAACAATTGAATTTACTTAAAGGGATTGAACTTAGGAACTGAAGAAGAGGTGTAACTCAACTGCTGCTCTCTGCTGTATCAGTAAATTCAATGCCAGAAACACTCAATCTTCATCTTCTCTTAAGTGGTCACGGAAGTGCAGGCTGAGACAGCAATTATGTGAAGACAGTGATTCCTGTGTAGACAGAACCTGATGTGCGAATAAAACCTAAGTATGATTTCAGCCAAAATGTAATGAAATCAAACAATTGTACTACAGAGAGAAGAGCTGCCACTATTGCTTTGCTAGTTAAAGAGCCTTTATTCAGACTTAAGAAGAGTTCATCTTTACTAAAATCTAGTATTCTAATTGTCTAACATGTAATAGGTATCTTATTCTTACCACTAAGACATAGTTAAAAATGGTATGTAGCTTATTTTCTATGCTGGATAGAACAAAAGGAACTGAAAAGCAGTAGGCTAATTAAAGTGTAAGAAGCTTGCATCTTTCTAAAAATATATAATTACTACTTTTAAAAATTCAGAATAGTTCTATTCTGGACACTTTTTGCATAAAATGAATCAAAAGAATAGGAAAATATCTTTGCCACTGAGATTCAATTTCTATTTTGAGTTGAAGTGAGAGTTTAAGCTACAATCTGGATCACATCTACAACGTATCCAGCTTTTAAATCAAAGTTTTAGAATTTTTGTTAGTTACTATATTTTAATATAGGATAGCAACTTTACTGGTAATATAGCTTTGTAAAAATACATTTGTGAAACAAGTAGCAATTCATATATAAATACATCTGCATGTACAGATGTAACTACTTTATCTTTTAAAAAAACCCAAACTCATCTGAGTACAAGACCTTGAAATGTTGGAATATTTTGATAAAGCATAATTCACTGCTTATGTGACTTTATTCTTTGCTATAAGGCAATGGTGGCAGGTTTTATAACATGCATGTTGTCAAACTGCTGATTCTGTTGATGCTCTTCAGTCTCACTTTACTTCCCTTTAAATTTCAATTTACTTCCCTATAAAGTGACACTTGGTGTATGTTTAAAGGGAAGTAAAGTGAGACTACTCCAGTAGTACTCCACTGTATTTCTTAAACACTGTTATGTTCTGCTACTGTTTCTATTTCACTTTTTAAAAACTGAAGTATACTTTGTTTGAAATTGGACTGTAGCCTGAAAGTGCTACTAGCAGCAATGGTTACAGTGTCTGACTTTTGTGCTACTATGCTTTCAATAGCACTGGGAATGAAAAGTAAATTAGTTGAAACACTAAGAAAAGCCGTCTGGTCCTGTCATAACGTTGCAATAGCTGTGCTGGTCTTGGGATAGAAGCAAAGCAAGGTTTGTAGGAAGAGGATTATTTGTTACATTGAGGATACAGCTGGGGAGCACAAGACGACAAGCTTTTAGTCACACAAGCCTTGGTCTGTTCCTGATAAATTAATGATTTGATGGCAATTGTTGATTTCTTGTCTTTAAAAAGATGCACCCTTCTTCTGATCTTTCAGTTGATGGTCAAAGCCAAATAAAACTTCAGAAAGCAGCTGTGCCTACTGTATGTGGCATACTAACTAGAAACTTGTTTAGACATTCTGTTTTGTAGACAGTGACTCTATCAATGCCCACAGGCATGTCATGTTTACATTTAACCAACCTATTTACATAACCACACATAAAGGTGGCTGGTAATAGTATTGTTCCCAAGAGTTTGAATTGGTGGGGTTTGGGGAATAAGATGTATTGTTCTTAGCAGTTATGGAACAATGATTGATTTGTCTCAGGCTGGTAATGATACATTTGCCCTAATTTGACTTCTGAGTTTGTGATCTTGACACTTCTGAAGACTAAAATGTATTGGATCCAGGGGAGTGCAATGCATTAACAGCAATAATAGCATCCATCCTGCATTTTGAATCTTCAAACCAGCAGGCAGATAGTCATCCTCACAAACTCAACCAAACACCTATTGGCTTCACTGACTTCTCCTTTCTGGGGATAAAGAGTATTAATTGTACATGTCTGCACTATAACCCCAGGATGTGAAGCAAGACACTTAAATTTTTTGAATTCATACTGTGTCTTAATGTAGCAGATTACACTGCATCTCTGCGAAACCTATTCTTTCTGTCAGTGGGCTGTATCCTTATTTTGGGAAAAGTAAATAGCAATTTGTGAGATTTATCTTCAAAGCCGTCTTGGTCTCTGCTACATTTTTTGGTGAAAAATCAGTCATGGCATTTTTGAGGCGTTTGAACTGGTGTGTCACGTGTGTGATGTAGCATTGACAAAGATACGTGGTATTTATTGAAATCATGTCAGCTAGTGTCTTTATTCCATCCTAATGTTGGAAATGCATTTGTTTTCTCGAAACATAGGGCATAATCTACGTACAGTGCAGATCTTTGTTGCACCTTCTGCTGTGTAACTAGGGAGCAGGTGAGTGCTGAGCTGGTGGGCCAGGCTCAGGTCCACCTTTCTCTGGGAGAAGGTGTGAGAGAGTGCATCTGCTAAATGAGGCCGCAGAGAAAGTGTGGTGTGAGGTGTGTGGATGGAGAAGACAAAAAGAACGCCTCTAAATGGATTAAAAACCCTAGAGTGAGTGTGGATGAGCGGTTCCAAGGTGGGGAAGAGGTTGTGTGGAAAAATATAGCAAGCAGGGCCATGGTGCGTGTTCATCATTAGCCTGTGGAAGAATGAGATTAGATGAGTTTTTCTGTTTTCTTCTTTTTTTTTTTTTCCCCCTCCCATGTGTAATAGGGTAACCCGTTCTA
>NW_010528417.1:0-202 GCF_000687285.1 Phaethon lepturus | reverse complement strand
AATGTTGATTAGGGTCACCTGTTCTAAAGGCGCGGTCCCTGCCGCTCGCCACAGATCCCGGCTGTACCGGCCCTGCTACGAGCAGCAGTGCGCCTGTCTCGCCAGATAGCCTTCCTCCCCTCCTCCATTCCTCCCTCCCTCGCCTCCTCTGGGCTCAGGGCGGCCAGGGCAGCGCCCAGCCCCGGCGGGCGGGCAGGGCGGC
>NW_010528416.1:25364-77274 GCF_000687285.1 Phaethon lepturus | reverse complement strand
TGCTCACCACCTGGTGATCAATAGCCCGTCCACGAGTGGCTATTTCCACCCCCCGGCTAACTCCAGTTTATGTACTGGGCATGATGTTGTATGGTAGGGAATATCTCTCCAGCCAGCCTGGGTCAGCTGTCCCAGCTGTGTCCCCTCCCAGCTTCCAGTGCACCCCCAGCCTGCTCGCTGGCAGGCCAGCACAAGAAGCTGGACTGTCCTTGACTGCTCAGCAACAGCTCAAAACATCAGCACATTATCAACAGTTTCTCATCCCAAATCCAAAACACAGCCTCACACTGGCTTCTGTGAAGAAAACCAGCTCTATCCTGGCTGAAACCAGGACAGTACCTGGTGGTACTAGACCTGGTTTTGATGGAGTCAGTTTGCCGCTGCTGCAGCAGTCAATAGTAACTGTCTGTAGAAGTGTGCAGAATGGCCCTTTGAAATGCATAGTGGGGATCTAATGTCCAGACTGACTGAACCCTTATTACTGTTACTCTCTACAGTCATTTTGGTTAATCAGGACCTTGCCTTCTGCCAATAAAATCCTATTTTATCAGAAAAGAACCCCAAGGATCTGCTGCAAATATCACTGAAATCAATGGGAAAAGCCTCATGATTTGGCCTGTACAGCTATTGCGGCAGGCACTGTAATTGCAGTCAGGTTTGAATGAAGCCAAAGACAATGAGTCAATAGTGGTTCTGATTCCTTGATGCACCACCACAGGGCAAGCGAGAAATTAATAGCTGATGTCAGTGGTGTAAATGCTCCACTTCAAGTAACATACAAGAAGATATTACTGGGGGAACTACTTAAGCTCATAGGACAATTTGTAAACAACTTTGTTTAAAGAGGGTTTTTTTTCTTAGGCAATGTGAACTAAAAACTGAAAACATAAAAAAGAGATGGAAGTGATAAGATTGTGCTTGGTGTCCTGAATTATCAAAATCCCCAAACAAAAAAAATCCCAAAACAGCTTCAGCTTCTCCAATTCCTTGGCTCTTCCCCCACTGGGGTTGGTAGAAGAATGCCTTGTGATACAAGTGTGACCAGAAAGGCCCTCAGCATTTTGCAAAACTGCCCATCCAGTTCAGATGTCCTGATACAGACTCAGCAACTCCAGTGAAGAGAGGGACCTGTGCCACACACACCACCTCGGGGGGGCTCTCAGGAACTGAAGTGGGAGCTGCCATGCACAAAGCAGCTGAAAATGCTGTTTGAGCACATCAGCGACTTTACAGGCAAACGAGGCTCTTCCCTGAGGAGCAGATGTGCCCTACTGCTTCTCAGGCAGGGGGGATGCCCATGCAGATCAGAGTGCTAGGAATCAGTCCTTGCTAGTTTATCCAGCAATATATATCTCTCTGAATGTCTGTGCAAATGAAGCCCCTGTATACAATACTGAAAACCTCAGCTTTGATTTGAGCTATTTGGAACATTTCGACCTTCCAGAAGTGCTGACTTAGCTAGTTTCCATGCAGCTGCTAATAGCACTCAGATGCTGATTGTTTCTTGGATTAAGAAAAAAGCAGAGAAATATCTGCACATTGTCAGCTCAGTATTAATATAATCTGTCCTTTTTTTTCTGGACTAGAAGAATGGTTTAGCACAGAGTTCATAAAGTAGAAAGATGCTCTTCCAAAGAGGAGTAAACCAAGGATTTTTGTGATGCTTGCAACAGAGAAAATAAACAATGGTGAAGCATCCAATTCCTCTTTTTAAAAACTATTAATAAATAAAAGGGATAATACAAATTTTTAGAGTATGGAAAACACTAGACAATAACTCTGAAGTGCATGCACTCCTTTTCTTTCCAGGCTAGAAGTAAGTTCAAATGTGAAATGTATCCAATGTAAGGCCTTAAGTAATAGAATGCAAGCACTATCCATAAATTATTTAAATTTTAATCAGAGCTATCCATGAAAGATAAACAGAAATAGCAGAACATGGAAGAAAGTCTTGTTCACAATGCATTGAAACAAACACTATAATTTGAACAGAACAAAGTGCATACTTATATTGTATACTTTTATTTTAAATCAATCTTTTAGTAGAGCCTGTTGAAAATACTCAAAGCTCAGAACTCAATGAATAAATACCCCAAAACTGAAGTTGTAGGTATTAGATTTGGAGGAGAATTAAATTTATCCCATTCACTGACACAAACAGTTTAGAAATGCTTGAAAGTTAGTAAAACCAAGGAATTCTAGAAAAGACTCATGGCAACAAAACCTTTTTGTGGAACAATTTTTCTCTTCCCCCTGCCTTCCCCTCTCCTCTCCTTGCCTCGCCTTGCCTCTCCTCTCTTTTTCCATTGGCAGTTGATTCTATGTAATTCTGTGATTGGCAACTGATTCTATATAATTCATGTCTGGGACTGATGAATTTGCTGTAGCTCTGGCTTGTGGCTGTGAGCTGGAGTTTAAGGTTATGTTTGGAAAGACAAAGAACACTTGAAAATCTGTGGCTATGAGTTCAGCTACATGGTAATAACCAAAATATGCATTTGAAGATGAGCATTTAAAAATATCTTTATCCAAGCCTGGTCAGTACAATTTTATTGAGTTGTAGAGGAAGCAGGAAATCCCATTTTTCCTCCATTCTAGAGTGCTTTGAATTCTGTAAATAACATTGTTTTAATTTAGATGAGGAAACCTAGGTTTAGAAAATGAAGGCCAAAAAAAGTATATCAATGTTTGCATCACCGTTTGCCTAATCAAGCCAACAGCACACCTGATTGAGTTCTTTAAGAAACCTGATATCAGTTCCTGCTCTGCTCTTGTTGCCTGATGGAACTGGATTTTGTCCTTACAAAAAAAGCTATGGTGGGACCTCAGGTTAGTTACAGCTTTGAGATGGATGTGCCTAGACCTTCCCCCATAGTAAGCTCACTGAAAAGACCAAGTGCCCTTTAAATACAGATGAGGTGTGACTTACAGTTCACTTTGTGAATAAATAGATTTCCAAGTGATTAAGTCAGAGCAGAAACAAAAGCTCTTTCCAGTTCACTCTTCCATGCCCAGTGTGTCTTTAGAAGAGTCCCTTGTTTGTACGTTTGGAGTCAGGCCATGGAGCTGTAGTGAACCCTGAGCAGTTGACTCTGGTCCAAGAGAGTTCATTTTCCCTTCGTCTCTGTCCTGTCCTTTTGACAGTGGTACATGACCTGCAGGTTTCCAGAGCTGCGGAGCTACGGCTTTCTCTCTCATGTGACTGCCACATTTTGACGTGTGGTGCTTGCCCTGAACAGGCCCTGTTCCTACTAAAGAGAAGGGATTGTCTCTGTTGTCTGTTGTCTTTGCAGAGGGCTCTTTCTTCAGAGAGTGACGTAGCCGTCAATGAAAACAAGCCATTCATATGTATTATCTGTCTCACATGATAAAAGAGAAAACTGAAAAGTCCAGGGGACAAAACAGCTCTTCCCTGGGAAAACTACAGAGCAGAGTTGTAGTGTTTGTGACTTCTCATCATAAGGATCGTGATAGAGAAAGCAAGCTTCTATTCAGACCTTCTTACTGCCTGTCCTGCTCTCTGCAACCCAAGAGAGAGCAGGCTTTTCCCTGAGGTAGGGTCTACCTCTAGATCAAACACAGTTCTATCATTATTCCTGCAGAAAATGGCACATAAGTAAATTTTTGAAAGGGGACTATAAAAAATCTCTACAATTTATGGACTGGGAATATCTGCTCTTCATTGTAATCTCTAATTTCTATTTTTAAATGTTCCATACCAACACTTCCAACAGGATGTTGCAGGTCGTGATGTCCTGAACAGCAGCTGTAAGAATATAAAGATCTGTGCTGTTATCAGAGAACAGAGAGAGCAAGAAAGGAAGTGGTGAGGGATAAGAGCTTAATTTGGTAAAACTTGATTGTTATGCTCTGTTATTTTCTTACTGCTGGTTTTTCTGAATGGGGCAACCATGAAGTGGTGGATGTCCAGGTATGTTGAACTAGACCTACCCTGTAGTAGGGCAGATATTTCTTGTGAACCTTTTGTAAGAAAGAATAGGAAATCAGGTTCTTTTTCATTTTCCTACCAAAATGTCCTGATGTACTGAAAAATGACAATATCTTTTTATTGGGAGACTCAAATTTTTTAACTAGAATTCTTTCCCCTACTTAATAATTTTACCTTTATAATAGCCTCTTTCTCTAAGTTCTTCCATCAGCTCTAAGTGTGGTGGTACCCTTTCCCCTGATAATAATTACCTCTCTGATCCAGGCTGGTCAGAGGTAAGCAAATGCTGCTTTTTTCCCCAGAGCAGTTCTCTGGGTTTTAATGTGCATATGTCACCAGACAACACCAGATCAGTTGCATTTGTCGTCTTTTATCACCCTCTCTGAAAGATGCTCAACCCCTGACAACAACATGACAACAATGTCATGTTGACATGCTCAACCCCTGACAGCAACAATGAGCAACAGAAAATGGAAGAGGGTTCTTCTGAACTGGCCCTAATTACTCCAAAATGCTCCAGATGAGTCAGTGCCAGCAAAGTGCATTGATGAAGGAATTTAATTTCTCTCATGGATGAAATTATAATGCCTAGGTCTGCTCTCTACTCATTCCTTTGAACCTCCTTGGCAGAAACTCCTTATTATTATTGCTCTTTAACTTTACCTTTAGTGCAGAATATCCCTTCTTTGAATGTAAGCTTTTACAGTAGCGGCCTGCGCATCAGTACTGAATTGACCAGATTGGTTGGTAGCAGAAGATGCAGCACATTCATTTTTTAGTGCCCTCATGCTTCATATTTAATTCTTGTAAGAGGAATTTTTTTTTCTTCCCCTTCAGCTTCCAATGCATAATAATACTTCTGGACTTTTGCTTCTCATTCTCTTCAGCTTTGATGTAATTTCTGTTTACTGCATCTGTATTAAACACAGTTCTATCATTATGTCTGGGGAAAATGGCATGGAAGTAGATAAAAAATCCCCCAGAATTTAAGGACTGGAAATATCTATTCTTTATCATAATCTCTAATTTCCATTTACCTATCCCAAAATTCTCAACAGCACCTCATAGGTCACAATGTGATGAACAGCAACTGTGAGAATAGAAAGATCCCAGCCACACCACATAGCTTTATAAAGGGCATGCTCAAATCATGTCTTTAGTAACCCTCTACTTCATCATAATTACACAGTGCACTGTGAAGTCTATTCCTGTTCAAAACTAGGGTGTGTGGGATATGGAAAAAAGAACAGGAATTAGCTGTGAGCCATATGGCATTAAAGATGACATTTTTCAAGATAAATGCACTGCTCCTCTTACAGTTAAAATGGTCATATTTCCAAAGAAGCACAGCATCTTCCATTGCACCTGGAATTCAGATCTTTCATGAGAAAAAAATTACATAAAACCAAGTAATTAAAGCCCATGTGGTTGTGCACAGGCAACAAGAGGTACGAATGAAAGATGCCAGAGTTTCATTTTAATACTGCCTAATGTTTGATTGTCTGAATTTGAATCCTTTGTAAAGTTACCACTAGAGTCCCTCATTACTGGTATTTGACCACCTTTTCTGAAGGAATGAGCCCTCTGTAAAGAAAAGTGTGCATCTCAAGAGATAGAAGAACCTTGGAGTAACTGTTGCATACAGCAGGTTTAAATGGAATGTGTTGGTGAGGTTCACTCCAAATATGTTATCACAGAGTTGTTTGTAAAGGGCTTAGCAGAGAAGACATTTCATAAGGGAACATACACAGTGAGTTACCAAAAGGAGGGATTTTCACTGGCTGAGGTGAAACTGTTGTTAATTAACAATACAAATGCAGAAAGGAGGACTTGGATTACAAACAGATATTCACTTTGTGAATAAAGTGGAACCGTTTCAGTTGGGAGGAATAGTTGATTAATTTCATGAATGGGAATAACCAAGCTTTGGGAAGAAGGATTTAAGTCTGTCTCAACTTGCCTTAGTCCCTAAAGTCTTCAAAAGGCTGGCTGTAAAAGCCAAAATGCTCCATAATGAGAACATTCTTCCTAATGAGTCAAACAGAGATTCCCCAGCAAACTATGTGTTAGGAAAAATTACAAGTTAGTCTACTGGCAGGGCAGGGTGACCACTTCTGATTTAATTCAATTACAAGGGGATTAAAAGTGCTTTTTCCTTCGTTTCTTCACTTAAGTTTCTGTAACTATGTTTGATGTTCTGAATGTTGTGAATGTCTTTATTTGAATTTTTACATTTACTTGGCTTGAGTTAAGAATGATTTTGCTAGCCAACTAGTAAACTGGCTAGCAAAATGTTCTTCACACAGCAGCACGGTGAAGCTATAAACCTGGGCACTGGGACACTCTCTACCTCCAAAAGGCATGGTCCTCAGAGTATCTCAAGTGTATTAAAATATATCCTGCTAGGAGTGAACTAGGCAGCTAGAGAAGTGGTATCACAAATGTTAAGAGAATAATAAGCATCTTTGAATGAGTAAGGGTATTCAAGGAAGTTTTCTAGCAGTTATCAAATCACTTGGGACCATTCTTCTCAACAAGGTTTTCCACTTTGTCATTAAAATACAGACTAACAAGACCTAGGGAAAGGAAATTTTATACTGAGTATGCTGGCTTCTGCTTATATTAATACAGAACTCAAAACCACAGAGCATGGCTTCCTCAACTCAAAACGACAACATAGACCCCCTCTCTTAGTCACCCAGGTTTCCTCTCCTTTATTTCAATCTCAAAACTGAAGAACATAGTCCTGCCCCAAGGAGATATTGAGTTGGTGATGGACAGAAAGGAGGAGAGACTGGCAGAATTGACACAGTTCTCTGGTAAGGTTTGAGGGTTAATGTGTTTCTGGTCTTGGGGTGTGGGGGTGAGGGGTTGAGCTTTGTTTGAACTTTGTAAATAAAATATTGAGATAGATGGAATAAACTGTGTTTTATTTATCCTCATAGATTTTCTGATAATAAGTATAGTTTACAGTCTGATCAATAGTTGTGGAATGTTTGACTCATTAGAGAGAATCTTCTCCTAAAACCAACCACCACCACCACCACTCCCATCCCTCATTTTTAAGATGGAGTCAGTCCATGCAAACAGGATGAGGGAAGCCCCAAATTTGGATCTGTTCTTCATAGAGGGTGTCCAGATACATACCTTGCATTCTCCCAGAGGAATGCCCAAGGCCTGATGGCTAGTAGGTGGGGTTGCAGAGTTCTGGGCTCATTGCTAATCCTTATTCATGGTGTGCAAAGTGGAACAGCAATAAAACAGAAACTGAGAGTATCCCATCTCTGAACTGTCATTCAGTCACTGGTTTGAAGAGTGCCTCAGATTTAGAAAAGACAACTTTGAATTATTCTTCTACTAATGGAGGCTTCAACTGCAATCCTATAGAAAAGATTCATGCCATTCTGTCTTTCTTGTAGATTGCAGATGTCTTCTGGCACACAGAGTGTGTGTCAGGTCAGTAATCAGCAACACACAAGTTTTGAACACAGTTTTGCATTTCTATCAGGAAATGTAAAACATTTTCATTTTTGTTTGGACTGAATAAAATTTTGGTTTTACCTCAACAATGAATAACAGAAATATTGATCCCTGTCATGCTGGACATGACTAAAATGAAAAATATCATTAAAGTCTGCTTTCATGTCCTTCCTCTGCTTGTATACTTTTAAGTTTGCTTAGAGACGCTACAATTGGTTTGGTTTTCTCAAGATTTCCAACCAAACTATTTTTAGCTTTCATATTATTCATATATATTTAGAGTCTCCTGTTCTACCTAAACCACAGAGCATGGCTTCCTCAACTCAAAACGACGACATAGACCCCCTCTCTTAGTCACCCAGGTTTCCTCTCCTTTATTTCAATCTCAAAAGGTTCTTACTGTCTCACTGAGTTTATGTAGTTACACGCATTTTACAACACAGATACAAATGCAGCCATCATAGATTAACACAACTGAACAGAACTGTATTGTAAATATAACCTGTTTAAATCACTGTTTATGGTCACGTTTTCATTCACTGTGAAGACGTCTGCGAAGTGGTACCATCTAGCAATACTTAAAGAATACTTCAAATCAGTCTTCAGAGCACTAACAATATTTCAGATTTAGTATGCGTGGGGAAAAAAGAAACATTATATTATTTTTTTTGAAGTATTTTTTATTCCTGTTACCTTTATTGTCACTATCAGGAGGATAGAGAGATTTAAACTTTTGGGGGAGAGGGGACATATTTTGTGCTCAGTTATGATCAGTTTCTCCTACATCTGGTATATTTAATCATGGAGGTCTAATGTTTTAAATTCAAATGGTTGCAATTCATTATTTTAGAAGTATATTTTTAGTTTCCAGCTTTTTGTGTGCAAATCAGAGAAATGCAACTTCATATTCCTTCAACACTGTTGAAACAGAGGACTTCATAATAAGTAATTGACTTGTTTTGCATTCAAACAACCATAGAAATGTAGAATCATAAAAGTTGGAAAAGACCTCTAAGATCATCAAGTCCATCTTACCAATAAAATAAAAAATTACCATAGAGTTTTCCTGATGAACTACATAGGATAAACAATAGGGCCATTGATTATAAAATGACCCAATGTTCTCAATAAACAATCAAGTTTTCATTTAAAAAAAGGACTTGGACATTTTGAATCTATTCTAATGCTATGCCTTAGGCTTATAGCTCTATTAAATAATCCTCCTAATACCATGCAAAAGTAACACTGAGCTTCAGTCAAGTCCTAATGGCCAAATAAAGGAATGATGGTTTTTAAGCCTATGCTATGCAGCCTCAGTGCAGTGACTCTTTTTTTTTCCTGATGGAAGAAAATGAACAAATACCTCAATCCACTTTAGCAGTAACAAAGGAAGGTAAGTGACATCATGGGGTTTAATCATGTGTCTGTGTCTGCTGGTTAAGCAGCAAACAAGTGCTCAGAATAAGACCATCAGGCAAAGAGGAAGGTTCTTGTGTGAAGGACTACAAGGTCAAATGCCCTTCAACTTGCGTGGTCTGTCATCAGACCTACATGAACAAGGACCTAACTATGATTGTTCCTAATCTACTGCTATTTTCATTATGAAAGGCAAGTTGCGGTGAATGGACTATTGAAATGTACAGCTTTATTTTGTAACTGTTTTATATAACCTTCTCAGAAATTGTGTGATAGTCAGTAAACGTATGTTCTTTCTGCATTACTTTTTCATGTACTTGGTAAGATACATACAACAGTCTGGCTCTACCCAGCAGTCAGTTTAATCACCACTGCTGTAACCTCAATAACAGCACTTGTGGGCATGTAGTCTGACGCAGTACAATCTTGTTAGGGCAGACTATGAAAATGCATGATCACTATTTCAGCCTGCTGTAGATATGGGATATCTTCTGCACATGGTTTCTGGAGGAGAACACTCTTTAGTGGTTCTAATTTTTTTGCCAAAGATGACAGTTTGCGGCAAAGGTGAGACTACCCCATCCTGCAATGGCCTTTGCGGGGACCTGTGAGCAGTTACTGGACCAAATGCCAAGTTCCTGGGCAGAGCAATGGGAACAGACCACTCACCTGCCCCTATCCTGCCACCAGAGTTCAGGGAAGAAATAATCACAGAATCATTAAGGTTGGAAAGGACCTTCAAGATCATCACGTCCAACCATTAACCCAACACCCACATGCCCCCTACACCATGTCCTGAAGCACCACATCCACACATTTTTTGATCACTTCCAGTGATGGTGACTCCACCACCTCCCTGGGCAGCCTGTTCCAATGCTTGACCACTCTCTCAGTGAAGAAATTTTTCTTAATATCCAATCTAAACCTCCCCTGAAGGTTAAAGAAATTAAAATTAAAGAAAGTGAGTGGAGAATGATGATTTAAAGATGTAGAAAACTAAACAGGCCCCTACCCCCCTGCTCTGCCTGCTCTGACCCTGCCTTTCACATCCAGCCTGCAGAAGAAATGTTGCAACTCCTGACACCTCTGCGGCAGCTGCAGGGCTGGACGCTGCCCATGCAGCAGCCTCCATGTCTCCCACCCAACATTTCCCATGCACAGATAAACACTGCGCCTGGGCTATTGTCCAGTTTGTCTCGTTTTCCTTAGAGGACTGCCAGCTGCTCCGATGAAGGTGAGGGCGTTGCGCTTGTCAGTCTTTTGGAAGAGGAGGAAGGTCAAGGTGAGGGCTGTAGAAGTCAAGACAGGCTAGGCAGTTTTAGAGACGGATTTTTATGAAGAAGCATGAACATATTTTACCTCTGCCTGTGACTTTTATTGCACCGGGACAAAAGAAAGGCTTTTTCAGGAGACTGTAGGTATGTTGGCCAAATGATTTACTGACAATTTATTTATCACTCTTCCATCCACATGCTCTTTAGCTAACTGATACCTTAGCAGATGGGGCACGAAGTTCACAGGGTCAGCAAGTTATGTCGCCAGCCTTGTTTGGGTAGGAGAGAGGAAAAGGAATAACTTCAATCCAGGTTTTGTTAGCACTTACTAATTTTCACTCTCTCTTAGAAGCCCTGTTACTGATAATCTTCAGTGATTCATTTGTGACACTTGCTAACACAGGTTTTTTTATTATTTTATTCCTAAACAATTTTTTGGCAACCTGTGAAGGAGGTGAACAGAGTGAGGTAAAGGAGTTACTGTTGTGTTGAGGATGTTCTGAAACATCTACTAAAAGAGTAGGACCAAATGGTGGAGGGAGGGTGCATGGAAGACACCAGCCTGGAGCTATGACTTCATGGGGAGTAGATAAATCTAAACTATTAGTAAGAGTCCTGTTTCCTCTTTGACTTGGGGACTCCTTTCCGCAGCTTGCATTTTTGTTGTGTTAGATGTTCATGATACCATGTGCTGAGCTAGATCAAATAAATCATCAGGCAGAAAATTAACCTTATTATAAAAAAGAAAAAAATCAAAAAGTTAGAAAGGAAATTATTAACCTGGTCCTAGCAGATCAGCAGGGTAAGCTGTGCAAATGTTGGTGCAGGGAAGAGAGAAGGAAGGAGACAGATATTTCAACCTTTTTCAGCGGCAGTTTAAATCTAGGTTTGTTTAAATTGTGTAAGCTTGACCAAATTTGGACTATTGCACATCATGTTCAGGCTTGAGATGACATTTCTGTGCTCAGATTTTAGACTTCTGGGTGGAATTCAGTGGGTGTTTGTGCCCAGGCTGAACAGGGGAACAGGATAGTTTTAGACCTAAGCCCTAGGTTTCTGATTTACACGATGTAAAACTTCCTCTATCACCACATCATTCTCTTTTATTTTTGCTGGAACTTTAGCAACTGTTTAGGCATTTTACTGAGGAAAATTTAGTTTTTAAGGCCACTATTGCACACCAGAAAATCTGCAGTTATATGCTAACAGGGCAATGTAATTATTCATAGTTGGAACTTTATCATAGAATCATAAAATACTTCAAGCTTTAGATCATCTACTTGGTCCAGCTCCCTGATCAAAGCAGGGCCAACTCCAAAGATAGGTCCATTAGTCACAACATTTTAGTTTCAGCTCCATACTATTTGTTTGTTATAAATTAGATTATTTTCTTACAAGTCTATCCCTACTTTAAAGAAGTGAAACTAAAGCTGAGATATCCTCAGTCCCTGTGTTGCTCTAGTAATATGGTACACTCAGGCTGATCCAAAGGTGAGCCTTCTGGTAATATCAGCTGCCACAAACTCACAAAATGCCAGTACCTCCTCCCCAGATTCCGCTGAGTTGTCCAGTTCTGAGACAGGAAGGTCTGAAAATGGAGTCCTTCCTGTCCTGAAGGAATATTTTCTTTGATAGGAAGAAAACCTCAAGTCTGGTCTATTTTGAAAGAGCTTTGACTTTCTTGGTTTTTTATTTGGGATATGAAAGCAAGAGGCAGTAGTTTTTCCAGACCTGACTATCCTTACTGGAGAAATATTGCTCTCAGTTTTAAATGGGAAACTTTGAAAGATCACATAGTTATTCGCATGCAGGATGGCAACTTCTATTACTTCTCAGTTCCATAGGAAAATGTTAGGTTTTCCCCTAATCTTAGTATGCAGGTTCTGGACATACCTTTGCAGTACTATTAAGACTTTTTTTTCCTTCAGTCTTTTCTAATACATATATTTCATGTTCAGATTCATGTTACAGTGGATTTCAACAGATTGTTATTTTGAAACTCAATATTACACTGACTCTTTTGTCTCATCATTGTACCTTATCACCTATCTCACAATGCAGAGAATTTTCTGAGAAGTCTTGATTTGTATATTAATACATCCCCTTCAAATACTAGCTGGTGACAAATTAAGCCTTGGGTTATTCTGTTAAGGGCTTCTGTATTTGCATTCATGGGAACATTTTTTTGTCCTGGAATTGGAGCTGCAAATTTATGCAAGCCTGAGATGTGGGGTAGGATTTTTTCTCCTGAATCCTGAATGAGTTTTTATTTACATGACAGTATATCAAAAGACCATCAAGAGAAAACACGGTGAAAAGGTTAGCTTCTCTAAGAGACTTACTCACAGCATCCCTCTGACAGGAAATTATAAATACCTTCTTACAGAAAAATACAGCTAGGAAAATATTGAAGGGTTGGAAAGTTAAACTTGAAAACCAGTTGGATTTGAGTAGAGTAAAGGATTCTGACAGTATTTTGGTTTCTTTTCCCCTAATAGTGGAGTAAATACGTCAAATTTATTCTCTACCAGGATAAAACTTCAAGGGTATATTACGGGCTTTGGACTCTCACAGACTCAGCTTTTATCTAAGGAGGCTTGAAAGTGCTGTCCAGGCTGGGGGCAATATTTGTCACTGGAGTAACCTGGAGTTTCTGAAAAATCAGAGCAATGGTGGTCACAGAAAAGCTTCACCTTTTGATCCTCACTTACATTCTGTCTCAGTTCTCATTCCTCTAACCTTAAATTTCAATGTGAAATTCAGAATTCAAAAAGAGATGGGACAACCTCCTGGAAAAAAATGCTGGAAATTCATGCAATCCAAAGCCACATGGCTTTGCTTACTTTTCCTTAATATTAGCACATAGATTCAGCGGGAGTATCTTTGCAGTGTCAGGCCTCCACCCTGCAGAAGCAGTCTTGATACCACTGCTGTCAGTGGAGCACCCCGTGGCACCAGGTATACCCCTGTGGATTAGTGTCAGGATCACAGGGGCAAAGGTATGTGTATGTGAAAGTTCCTTACTTTAAATGTCCAGTCTTTCACTTAAGTGCATGTAAGGGACTCACTTAAGAGCTACCTTAAGGGACTAAGAAACTACTTACATTTCGGTGCCTGACAAAACCAGTCATGACGCATAGGAAAAGGAAGCCCATGAAGGGAATAACATTGCAGTTCTGTTTGCTGTGCTTACAGCCGTGTGCCATAGTCAGTGGTACTGTGCAGAATGACAAAATGCTGCTCTCTGGTGAGCAGGCCAAGTGCTATGCACCTATTTTTCAGTAAGAGAGACAAAAGAAGCTTTCTGTAATAGTTTCCATACCTGACGCCTTTTTGCTGCAAGAAACAGTATGCTAATGTAGTTACAGTAGTTACTTGCTTGGCATACTATTTGGTCTGTTATTGCAATGGAGTACTATAGTATTTCTGTAATAAAGAGATGGAAGTATTTGAGTTTACTCTCAGATGTTTTAAAGTCAACACTTACTGCGTATTTCCATCAATAATACAAGAAATTATGCCTCACACCAAGAGTCAGCACTTGTTCTTTGCATTTTGAAGTTCTTTAAATGGGCCAGAGAGTAAAATAACCAACACACCTACCCAGTACAGATTAAAGCTGCCAATGGGTGAACTGAACTTGTATTTCAATTTCATGCAAGTTTTATGCAAATATTTGATTTGCTTTTAAATAAAACACGAGCAGGTACTCTTGGAATGGCTAGCTGCACTTCATGAAAGACATACCTTCAACAGTATTTATAACAGCAAAATATTAGTTGTTAGCTGAGATCTCTCAAGGGTTTTGACAATACCTCCACTAGCTGTACAAGGTAGGCCATTGACTGTAGGACAGGAAGGTCATCCCGTCTCTGACTGTGAAATACTTCCCACTGCTGAGAGCCAGCCAAAGAAGGACTGTACATTCCTAATTCAACATCGCATTCTTGATCCTTGATCAACAGAGCTAAATACAAGTTCAAGTGCCTTTGACATGATAAGCCTTGCTTAAGAGGCATACGCTTATAAATACTTTGTTTAGTGCATTTGCTTAAATGCTTACAGGAGTGATGTGAAGCAAATCTCTGAGGAGTAGAGGTATGACACCAGGATCAAAGTTAATTCAGTGTTTTCTCAGGGCTTACTCACAGAGCATTTGGGTACATTCAGGAAGTTGAAACAGGAACTTCCAGGCCAGAGCAACACATTATGATTGATTTGAGACTTCCAGACACAAAATACTTAATTCAGTCTCTCAAGTGAAAGTTGTTAACAAAACAAAATTTTGCAGAGATTCTGATTTGACAGTTTGGCAGTTGACTTAGAGCTAGTGAAAAAATTTTCCTGATCTCAACAGACACTTTTTTGTGCCTCAAACTCACCCTTATTGTATGTAGTATTATGTATTATCATGACTAATTGAATAATAAAGTTACCAGCTTGGTCCTGAGGATAATTAGAAAAGAACTTCCCTTAATGGGTACCTCTGATTAGAAAAAGAAAGCAAAGTAGCACGGAATTAGCTAATTCCAGCAATTAATTACTGAAGCACAACTTCTCTGCAAGATCTAGGTATATGTCATGTAACTCCCATTCTAGGATGAGTAACTTTTGTAAATCAGTAAACTGACAAAAATATCTCTGTTCCTGATGCTCTTGAGGACTTTAACTCCCACAGCATGAACAAAAGTAGTAAAAGATCATGATTTCTCATATTTTTGCAAGGACAGTGATGGAATGGAGAAATGGATTATGGACATATGCCTAGATGTTTAGATTTTGCTTAATACAAAGTGTATTCATGCAAGAAAGCTCACTTCTGTCCTTCTTAAAAAATGAAAAATGAGATTTTTGAGATTTCCTGAATTAGTTGCTGTGGCTTGTCTTATCCTTATTCATTCTATGGAAACACTTGACTGGAACCTGCCTTGAATTCTCTACCTGTCTGTAATCAGTGCAAAAAAATATTTTTGATGGTTTTGTTCATCATGGTGAGAAAGTCCAGTACTCCAGCAGTTCATATGTCCAAGCAGAACCTGAAGGCATAAAAACAAGCAGAAATGAAAGCATCTTCATTCCTACAAACATTTCATCATATCTCCTAAGAGGTATTGACTAGTGATTTATCGTGCACTTTTATCCCTTTTAAAACTTTATCTGCATTGGTCAGTATAACTTGGAATGTGTTTGCCAATTAAAACACACACCCGACTTTTAAAAAATATTTCAGTTAGTCCTGGAAAAAATATCATAGAATCATAGAATCATTAAGGTTGGAAAAGACGTCTAAGATCATCAAGTCCAACTGTCAACCCAACACAACCATGCTCACTAAACCATGTCCCATAGTGCCACGTCTACACATTTTTTTTACACCTCCAGTGATGGTGACTTTATCATTTCCCTGGGCAGCCTGTTCCAATGCTTGACCGCTCTTTCAGTAAAGAAATTTTTCCTAATATCCAATGTAAACTTCCCCTGGTGCAACTTCATCTTGCAGCTCTAAACAGAAACTGAGCCATTTCATCATTTTAATGTATAAAATCTGACTCGCATTTACAGACACATCAATTACTTAGCATAGTAAATACATTACGCAGCAAATAGTGATACAAAACTCTGCACGCAATTTCATGCAGTATTTCTGTATCTTTATAAGTTGCCTGTAAATTCCTTGAAACAAAGATGCCAAAGAAAACTTGAAACAATGCAGCAGTATTGTCTCTGTCATATGCAAAGATCACTTTCATTTTCTTCAGCGACTTCTCCACAGAATAATGTTAACACAGTCCCAGAAGTATCATCTCATTCTGTGACTTTTTCAAAACAGATGGGCTGGGGGAATCACCATGAAATCTGCAACTTCATAATCTTCCAACATAACTGTTAAAACCATGTATCTTCTCAGAAATCAGGCCAATCATTTGAACTGAATTAAGGCAATTTTCTGTCATTATATTTCGATGACTTTGTGCCCAGAGTTGAAAAAGTACTTTGTAATTTGTTCTGGATGCCCAAGCACATACTAACCACTTCTGTGCGGTCCTATGGCAATACTACAGAGCCTTCCAGCAAAGCAATGTTTGGGAGGAGGAGAAGTATAAATACGGCAATTAACATTTTAAAGCCAAGTATTCTTTTACATCTGTGTGGGCTTCACCTGCCTATGCTTCTTCCTTTCTGCAATGAGTTATCATGGCACTGTTATCTATTTCTTAGGAGTTTTTAACAAGTTTTAGAATTCAGTTGAATTTCCTAATTCAGTTTCAGGGCAGACATTCTTACCTGCATCTTAGAACTCTGGTGAAAAAGCCTACCATAAATGGTGTGTCTCATACTCTGCATACTGCTGTCGTCGGATACATACAATGGCTCTTCTCTGTGCCTTGGGAAAACACCCATCAAAATTGTTGTTCAGCATGACGGGCTTCTATAGGCCAAGCCTAAAAAAGTAGTCACACATGCTATCAGGTTTTAATTTTTGTGATCTTAATTTGATGGGTGTGAGGACAGGGCTCTGCCTCGTGGGGATTTGGGTTTCCTCCGCCAGGAAGCTGAAGGACCTCTCCCCACCACTGCCTGCCAAGGGATGCATGGGCACACACCCCTCCCCACACATACCAAAGGCCTCATCACCGCCCAACAGCAATCCTCCCAAACAGGAATATTCCAGAACTGTGCTCTGATACAGAACATGTATACTAGAACACATATCTGGTATATTCTGCTATACCAAAGCTATCAAATTCATAGACATAAACATATTTTTTCTGTGTAATCTTACTGAATGATTTTTATATTATACAAACAGCTCTATCATGTCCAACACAACATACCACAGCCTGAAAAATTTTTGCTTCAGGTACAACAGGGGATTTAGATATTTCATCATTCCTGAATGAAGCAGTGCCTTATGTGCATGACTTTTGTTCACTCTCTGAAACAGTGATGTTTTCCTCTGGAGCAGCGTTGTTTTTTACACATGCAGTTTCTGAATTACAACCTTCCAGTTGTGTATTCTCTTGCTTTAAATGTACTTTAAGATGTTCCTTGGAGACTGAGCAAGCCACATCAGCTTTATCACTTCTTCTGTTTCTAAAAGCAAAAGTGACACCTGGCTATGAATTCAGTTTCACACCTAGTGTTTCAGTGCATCATGAATTTTGCAGATGCTTATCATGCTGTCTGCAGTCACCCAGATAGTGATCACGTTGTCATTCCCAGAGTTAAACTGGTAGTTCTAAAAAGGATTTTGAAATAGAATTTTGGAAATATTATCAGGGAGACCCTGAGAAATAGATTAGCTATTTATATCTGCCCTTCCCACTCCCAGATACCGACAGCAGCCAATAAATCCCATTTGGGTCACAAGGCAAAACACCAGGACCAGCAAAAGAAATGTTTTTGTAACTTTATTTTCTGCATAGTAGCTTAGGTGCATGAACTCTTTTCATTATGTATATTCAGAAGTTTTGTTTTTGCAAGAAAAAGAGAAGGCCAATACTTCTTATAGGGGAAAGTGGACAGGCTGAGATTCCGGAGCTCCTGGGTGGAATTTATGTGTTTCTCTTTTTTTGCATTGTTCTCTACTTTTTTTGCAGTGACCCAGAATCTTAAAGGGAAGGAGGGAAAAGCAGAGAGGAAATGCTTTTTTATTGCTCCTGCACTTATTCAATGTTTTATCCTTTCTTTCGCCCATCTCCCCGTACTCTTTCTTCAGAAATTGTAAAATAATTCCTGGTCCCTGTCAGCATTAGGGACTTCCATATTTAGGATACCCACAGGTCTGCAGAAAGTGTTTATCAAGAGAAGAGAAAGAAGTATGTAGTCTCAGAACACTGAGAGAGATGCCCTCTAATCCCAAAATCCCCTAATCTTGCAGCTGTTCTCTTTCGCAACTAAACACTGTTGGGATCAGCAAATAGCATCTGGATTCATCTGACTTCGTGAGTGTATCTGTGGTGGCTCCTGAACAAGTAATAATTTCTCACCATGGATGGGTAACCAGTGTTGGGAGTGAAATTTTTCTGTGATTCATCTCATCCCAAAGTGGACTCCTACACTAGCTAAGCCAACATCAGCCTAGGATAATCCTGCACTAGCAGGATTATCACCACCTCTCTCTTGTCTGTACAAGGAATATAGACAATTCAGATGTGGACATCTGCATGGTAAACAGTTGAAATAAAGTGAAATGAATTTCACTTGTGTAGGGCTCCTCTTCTCCTGTCTTTCCTGTGTCCATTACCTTTTTCTATTTTCATTTCCTTTTTATATTTTAACTTTACATTTCTTCTTTCTTATAGGTTGCTTCCTTGGTACTTCTTGAAGCTCTTTATCCAGTTTCAGTAGTAATCACAAACTGGACTTCTTACCTACTAATATTGTGTCCATCAGTGGTTCTGAGCCAAATGCCACTGAAACACAGGAGGAAAGTTTGTAGCATCTGGTCACTGTCTTACTCCAGTACAGGCAAGTGGTTTCTATGTTTAAGATACAGTAGACCTGCTGAATGAGCACCATAAATTCATCAACAATCATATTCTGCCTTCTGTTCAGAAGTGTAGTTCTAAGAAAACCAATACTTACTCCACTGTGAGTGCATTTGAAGCCTCTGTGAATCAGGAGTGGATTTGATGAGTGTGTAGAGAGAATTGGAGGTGAGGATTATGTCATTTCTATAAGATAATATTATAGGTAAGGATCCAGCAGAGATTGTGAAGGGAGAGCACTGGGTGTTGATATTAGTGCCTTTTTGCTGATCATGCTAAAGCTTTCCTGCCACTAAGTCTCCATTTAACTCATCAAGAGTGAGCAGAAATCTTCAACTAGGAACAAAAATTTTAAATTTCTTATATACATTGATGAGATCCCTTGAGCCTTCTCTTCTCCAGGCTCCAGTCCCAGCTCACTCAGCCTTTCCTCAAAGAAGAGATGCTCCTTAATCTACATTGTGCCTATTTACTGGACTCTCTCCAGTATGTCCATGTCTCTATTGCACTGGGGAGTACAAAACTGGGCACAGTACTCCATGTCTGTCCTCACCGTGTTGAGGAGAGGGGAAGGATCATCACCCTTGATCTGCTTGTGACACTCCTCCTCTTGTGGAGTGTCAACAAATATCCTTCTTTACTGCAAGAGCACATTGCTAGTCATGTCCAGCCCCAGGTCCTTTTCTGTCAAGCTGCTTTCCAGCTGGGTGGCCCCCAACATATATTGTGCATGGGGTTGATCTTACCCAGGTGCAGGAATTTGCACTTCTCCAGGTTGAACTTCATGAGGTTCTTGTTGGCCTACCTCTCTAGTCTGTTGAGGTCTCACTGGTTGGCAGCATGACCCTCTGATGTAACAGCCTCTCCTCCCATTTTTGTGTCATCTGCAAACTTGCTTCAGGTAGACCCTGCCCCACCATCCAAATCATTAATGAAGATTTTGAAGAGGACTGGACCTGGTATGGAGACGGGGTACACCACTAGTTACTGGCCTCCAACTAGACCTTAGGCCACTGATCACCACCCTCTGCACCTGGCCATTTGGCCAGTTTTCAATCCACTCAAATTTGTTTACCCAAACCTTAGGGTTTTTTTACTTCATGTTAAAATTGAGTCTTTGCACCAAGCTGAATATACCCAGCATTGTACAGGCCTAATTGTAAAATGCAATGTTGGAAATTTTCGAGAGATCTTCAACACTTAGTTATGAGCTGTAAATATTCCTAAGAAAAAAAGCCGCTAAAGTTATGACATGGCTATTGAGTCATTAAACTATGTTGAAGAAACTACCACTTCGATCAATACAGGCTTAACTCTTATCTTAAAGCTCTTGAGTTGTATCATTTGACTTTTTTTAACATTTTCTTGAATAACCATTTTTTTCACATCTGGTACCAGTTTTAGTTATACTGACCTTATTTTAACCTTGTGTGTTTGGGATGAATCATATTGGTTATGCTTCACTCATTCTTCGCTAAAATAATGTCTTCAAAATAGATGTTTCCATTCATTATTTAAGAAATAAATTCTGTTGTTACTTCAGCAAGAAATTGCAGAAATTCAAAACAAATATCCTCCTGCCTTACCCTGCCCCGTAAACTCATCTTAGCCACACAATTCCTACAGACTTAGGATACACACAGTTCTGCTTTCTTCTTTAAGCCATGTCTTGCCTCAGTACTGTGGTCTGCGTGTAAAGTTGTCTTTCAGTTTTTATTCCCAGTGCTACAGTGGAACTCAAAAGTATTTCTCTTCAGCTTTTCTGGACCTCAGGGAACTTTCTCCAGTTCATCAGTTGATAGTGTCCTTTCTGGCATTCAATAGCACTTGTGTTATTCCCTCAAAGATGAACCTTTCAGTAGACAACTAGATTCCTCCATAAAAAAAGTATATCGATTTGCCTTTTCAACATCAGTGTAGTTCATTAAAAGAAAGTGGACAGCATGGTAAATTCTGAAATTACAACTTTATCAAGCGTGCTGAACATACTTCAAAAGTGAAGTGCTTGGTGATGAAAAGGCATATTTTATAAGACAGCTACAAATTTCAGCATGAAATGTACAGGGAAAAAAATAATTTTTTAACGTACAGTCTTAAATAAGGTAATGTACTGAGAAGAAAATTCAAAGCAGGTATGACTCTTTGTTATCAGGTACAAAAATTTCTACGGGACATGGCCATGACCAGCCATCTTTCCATGACTGCAACTAGTTTTCAAGTAAGTTTTAATCAGTTATTTTAGATGTGTTTAAACATATTTAAATAAAAAGATGTGTTTTGTCAGTATTTTTGACATTTTACTGTAGTTTGTATCAAAATACACTATTGTAATAAATGTTGTTAGTTCATTAAACAAGTATTATAAATGGAAAACCCACTATATGTACACACAAACAAATAGATAATAAAAACTTGTACGTAGGGCCCTGGGATTCATATTAAATATGTTCTTGTATCTATTTTAGACCTATCCTAAGTGGGAGAATACATTCCAAGAAATAGTTGTGATTGACCAATCTGTAGAAGGCACACAGAGATGTCCCAATTCAGCTCTCCCAAGTATTTTACAAATCTATCTGGCTCTTAGCAGGCTTTAGAGAGTTTATGCCAGTCTGGGTAGTGTTCCCTTTCTTGGAGCTCCCACTAGGGAGCTATGCTGTGCAAAATCCTAATCCATAGATTTTGTATAACCTCAGATTTCCTTTACCCTAAAGCTATGTCTGCTCGGTCTTCTGCAGACAGAATTAAACTGCTCTGTCTGCCAGTTGTGATCCAGCTCTGAGCTTGAAGTCAGTCTCTCAGCAAGACTTATTAACTTGGGCATAGCACTGTGCTCACAGCAGTTTCCAATTGAGAGCTGGCTGGCATCCAGTTGAGTTGAAGCGCAGGCAGAGACTTGGTTGGTCTGCAGAGATCATGTGGACTTGCTCTAAATGTGCTGAAGCACTTTCTTCTCCCACATATTTGGAGTACAGGCTGTCTGTTGTCTTATCACAGAAGTGGCACCAGCTTGCTCTGACCTGTAAGATCACTGCTTACCCCTATGCTTTTTCGTAGTCTAAACAGCACTTTTCAACATGACAGTATTGTAGTCAATATTGTGGACTTTTAGGAGCACAGGTGAAGAATCTGTAAAGCATGCAGATTTTGTATACAACTGTAAAACAATTTGCTCACTGCTATTAAAAAATAAGAAGTACATAACTGAAAATAAATCCTGTGTGCGTGTCCATGTCTCTGTTTCATCATTTTTCTGCAGCATTCTTTGGGCTTGGGCTAACACCTTTTTAGTAGAGAGTAACTCTGTCTCTCTGGAGAAGTCAGTAAGCCATTAAATTTTCCTTTCATTGAAAGAGTAGCTCTCCCCATGGTTTTTTGGGGGGTTTTTTTGTTTGGTTTTTTTTTTTTTTTTGTGGTTCTGTAGTTTCTCTAGTTCACAAGTGCTCTAACATCACCCACGTCCAATTTTGCCACTGTTGATTTTTTTCAGTATCTATTTCAGCCTCTTTTATATCTCTGCTCTACAGACAGGAAGGATATTCAGACAAATCTGAGCAAATTGTTCCACCTTGAGCATCAAGACAAGGGAGAGGCAGCCAGTGAGGTAGAGCTACAAAAAGCACAGCAAGGTTACAGAGACAATTATTTCACTTCAGCCCACACTGTGGTCACCAGGAGAGACATTAACCTGATCAGATTACTGATTCTAATTGTCCTTCAGGAGGTGAGTCTAAAAAAGGTAGGATGCTTAGCAAGTGTTAAAAGGTCTTCAGCTGTGATTTCTAACACAGTATTTTAAGGCACCATGAGTAAAAGAGCTGCACGTATATCTTTATACAGCTATAACTCTGTATCTGTACATTAAAGATACTTGTCACTTGTGCTTTGTCATCATTTTAAAAACATTGCAGCTCCTGTTGCATACATTCAAACAAATGCTGTATTTAAAGTTTTTGCTTACAATGTCCAACAGCCATGGTTGTTGATAATGATAGTTACTAAAAGAAACAAACTAGTGTGCAAAAAAAAAGACAAGAATGAAGCAAGAAAAAAATCATAATCTGTGGCATTCCTAAGGAGTCTGAAGTGAGCAGTAACAAAGCCAATACAAAACCCACTACAATAAAATGCAAAAATGTAACCCTTACCTAAAGTAGATGTTCCGCTATAAGTAACTAATAATTTAACTCAGATAGGTGCCCAAATTGGTTTTCTGCTATGGTAGAAAAAGACATTTATGTGAGAAAAAAAATTGTCTTCAGACTCCAGTCCTTGGAAACTTTATACCTGAGTAGGAGCCAGGCCAAGAGTCAGCTGTCATTCACTTGTGAGTGGCAGTGAAATTTTCTTCCTTTGGCATTCGGTGAGAGTCCAGTTGGCTCTCATTTTTCCCTTTGCCTAAGACTGAGGATTGTCTGATTTTTTTGAATTCTTTATCTTTTTTTTTTGCCTCAAATCAAGGCTGGCAAATGGGAAAAGTCTCCCTGTGTGTATTGTACTGCCTATCTACCTCCCACATGCCATGCTGGTTACTCCATAGGAAGAGAAATAAGCTCCTAGTCTCTTTACAATTCTAGGGCTATAGCATTCCATTGCTACACAGTTAGCAGATGTAATGAATCTCACTGTCTTTGAATCAAGATGACCGAAGTATGAAGTGTCTTATATTGATGACTAGAGTGCTGTTAATAAATTGAAATATAGGTTTATGCTAAGCTGGAATTCTTTCAAGCAAAAGCATTTTAGAAAGCTGGAAAATAGATGCTGGTGTCCTTAGAGTAAAATCTGCAAAATATATTCCTTAACTACAGAGCCATTACTATAGCTTCCCACTGACTTGAAGACACACAGGAATTGGTACACTCATAAACAGAACCATTTTTACAGTCACTTTTCTGACTATAACAATAATATAAGATCTACTGTATAAAAATGTACTGGGAAGTTAATTTTTCACTGACATGAAGTTTAATAACTAAAATATTTCTCATATAAATATACACATGTAAAATAAACAGACCCCAGCAGCATATTACTAATTTTTATACAAAAACATATACACATGTACATTAAGCACATTAAAATGCCATAAGAAGTATCTTGGGAATGGAAAAGAAAAAAGACTTCAGTCAGATGACTATTTGTAGTCAGTAAATGAATAAGCCAATAATGTTACTGTCTACAACAAAAAGATCTTTCACATACCATATTTTTCTTCTCAATAAATTTTATCTCAAAGAGGAATTGCAGGATTAGTTTTATTGTTTTTGTTTGAATATTGCATGGATTTGTTATGAGGGTCCAAGTTTTGACAAAAAATCAGTAACCACCTTACCATTACAGGGCTGTTTATCCCTATTTGCCAATAAAGCAAGTTTTTTTTATTGTATTGTTTATCAAATATATTGATAGCTTTACACTAAGCTAATGGTGGAGGCAGCTATACCTTGGAGTGAAGCTCAAAATAACTGAGAAAATTTTGGCTTTTCTAAATTATTTTTTACTGCATTCTTATTATTACTTCTAATATTGCAAGGTTTGGAAGACCTTTCTGCTAGTAATTTTCAGTCATGCTACCTGCTATGTAAGTGCACATCAGATGTACGGGATTTCAACCAAAAGCACTTACAATCACTGAAATATAATAGTCAATAGACAGATTTAGTTGCAACATTCTTTTTTTTTTGCTTTCTTGAAAACACATCTCAGAAGATTGAAACAAAAAAGAAACAAGTGATAGGATTTGTTTTCTGCAATAGAAGAAAAAAGCACTTTTACAATTGGTCCTTTTTAAGGTTAAAATTAATCAGTACCTGATGGAGTAAGCCTCACATCATAAAAAGTTACAAATTCAGTAACACCTTGTTGGTCTGAAGTTAGAGCACCATAGCTGTGGACAGTCAAAGGCTTGCTTTAGGTAAGGGATTTTCTCTATGTTTGGTCTCAGTCTGAAGGATACATCTGGGTTAAACTGCATGACAATGAGCAGCAACTGCCTGAGACAAAGCTTAGTTCTGCCAGGAAAAGTGAGAGGGGTTTGTTTGACTTTATAATGAAAAATAAACTGGCATAAGAAACTGTAATTATGCCTAAATTATGAGCATTTTCTTAAAAGGAGTTATATAAATCTATATAAACCAGTAGATTATAGCTTCCAAATGATTCTGTGGATAATGCAAATATGTCTACTCTTCTGCATTTGCTTGACCTATCACCTCGAGCTACACAGTCACTAAAAAAATCTTACTTTTTTCATCATTTCCCAAGGAGTAAAAATTCTACTGCTGTGATTAACTATAAACTCAAAATACACCAACCTGAGCACTTACGAACATGTTTAGTGTGAACCAAGGTTAGGTGGCTTCTTCACATCTCAAATTCAAGTATTTGAAATACCACTAAATGAAACAACAGAAGACTTGCATTTATAGCATGCATTTAAGCGCATGCTATAATATTTAAACCCAGATATGAATTTCTGCTTGGTGCTCTGAAAATTTATTTGTTAAAAACGAAGGTAATGAAAGACTTGCTTTTGTTCAGCAAAGTCACTGGTCTTTCTAACAGCCAAATTGAGCCAAATTGTACCACATTGTCTAGTAGAAAAGGCATTACATAAAAATCACAGAAACAGACTCCAGGCCTTTCATTACTTTGTAGAAACACACATTTCAAATCCCTCTGGTATTTCTGTCCTGTCTTTCAGATTAGAGAGAGTTTCATACATTGATCAGTTACTGCTTTGAGCTGGGCAGAGCTTCCATATGGCCATACACAAATCTACTCTCAGGTAAAAGAGTTGTCATCTTTCTTTTTGTTTTACATTCTCTCAAACACTTCAGTCTTTCAGAGTATTTGTTAAACTAAGTCTTCTGTTAAAAGTTAGTTTTGATTCTCTGCAACCATACCCCTTTTTTAGAGTTTCCATTTCGAGTGACCTTAATTTTGGTATAACATAAATTGAGAATAAGTAATTCTATTCACTATTTTACTAGATGTGTAAAGACACATTAACAGATAACACAGATAAAATTTGTTTAGGAAAGCCCTTCTTTTTAAAACCTTGAATGCCTTCGTCATATCTTACTCAACCTAAATTAGTAGTCAGGACACATGACTGTTTCCTTTCATTACTTTATATACAGTAGCTCAGTGGGGTTGCTTTGTATTTTGTTCCATGTGATATAGTTTATCAAAGCAGTATGTGGATATCAGTGCACGTTCTTCCAGCGCATGTCAGGTTAAACCATTCTAGTCCAGGGTACATACAGTGGCTCCAAAACCAAAACATTTAGCAAGGTTGGAATGCAGTAATACTTGATACCATGACCTTATATTGAGCATTATCTGGTTTGGTTTTTCTTTTGAACCTCACAGTGAGGTAGCCTTTGATCTGCTGGTGGTAGCTTGTTAGTTTGTGGTGTCCTGATTATCTGTTATGAAGTGATCGTTTCATGAGAACCCTCATTGCTGTTTCAGTGCACTGTTAACTGGGTAAAAAAGGAGCTGCTGTTTGAAAACTGCTGCCAAGGTCTTGTGAGATCTGGAGACATGGTGTCATTAGTGAATTGTGTGAAACACTTTTGTGTGTTTTCCCCATCAGCCAGTCTAGGTCAGAGAACCAATATTGACTGTAGATGTAAAGGAGTTAGATACCTATTCTTATTTACTGAGTCCAGCAGTTGCAGCTGAAAAGGTCTTTGCCTATAGACAACAATGTAAACATTTTTGTATGTATCATGACTCCATATTTCACCTGCTTTCACATTAGCATCCTACAGATTCAGCTGGACAGTATTCTAGTATTTTTTGACTTTATATTAAAGCTTATTCCCATAGTCAAACAATATTGTCATACTTAGAAAAACATTGTATATTTCAGAGGTTTCATTAGAAAATAGAAAATAAAAGCAGGTTGCTTCGAAGGATAAGCCTGTGATGCCAATGAATATAAACACAAATCCAGATGGGTCAGCAAGCTAATGTGAAGAAAAAATGCTATAGTCTTTATTTACACTTTCTAGCAAATATTTTACTAGGAGGAAGTGAAGAATGTTGACATTCTGCCACTTAGACCCCAGTCAGAACAACGTCCTGAATGCCAAAATGTCAACATTCATTTCAAAGTTTCCTTCACATCAGCATTCTAGGACACACATCTGGCATCCTTTTTTTTTTTTTTTTTTTTTTTTTTTTTTGCTGCTGGCTGTCATAGATATGAAAATTGGAAAGCAAAATAATTCTAATTTCTCTCAGCCAGTCATCTGTGTTCAGCTGCTTGTTCACCTATTTGAAAAAAAAAAAAAAAGAAATCCCAAAACCAGAAGACAGCATAACCTCAGGTGCACATACTATGTACAAAAATCCATATTTATTATCTGTAATCTATAAGTCTTACATTCCTTGTAGACAACAGATTTACATATTATAATCTCCATTCCTTATTACGATTTTGTAATTATTACAGAATCCATAATTGTTATAGATATAAGCAAAACTCATTCTATCTGCCTGGCTTTATCTGCATGATAATGTCATGATCAATACTGTAAGAGATGAAGTCTATTTCATGGACATACATTAGGAAATAGGCTGAACTGCATGCTCCAATGCTATTAGAGAAACACTTTGATTTTGGCTCAATTCCTCACCAAGCTCACCCAAAACAGCCATTCAGCTTTTCTAGGGACACCTAGTAGCAAATAAAGACCATTTTCTCTACCCAATTCTTTAGTGTTTTGAAGAACATGTGGCTTTCCTACCTTGCTCTAATTCTACAGTTGTGAACTGAAAATATTCAAGCACCGATTCTGGAGTAGATTTTGCCTCCTGGTTTGAAGAAGAAGAAAGAAGAGAAGCTTCTTGCTTCTGTATGAGCTGGGAAAATGAAGACATGAGGCTTGGTGTCCTTGTCCATCTTTTCGTTATGAATTTATTACCATTGTTTATATTTTCCCTGATAACCTGACTGCCTGAAGAAGCAGTTAATAGTATCTGTGTTTCTGAAAATCCACTATTCTATTTGGGGGAAAAAAAAAAAAGTAGACAGAGCCACAAAAAAATCCATTATTGTGTAGGTACAAATTTTTCTGAATTATTCTGCAGGGCTCCTTCTTTTCCTAACTGTGGGAAATCTTACGGAAGAAAAAGAGATCCAGCCACAATAGTTCAGGCTTATTTCTAGCATTCTAGAAATAGAAAATGTTATGAAAAATATCTACCTTTTTCTTCATAATTTTGTTAACACTTGTTTTGCTTTGTGTGACTGTAGTTCGGACAAAAATTACAATGTAAACTACTCTCTCATATACATAACTTTCTGGGTGATATAACAAAAAAAACCCCAAACACCCAAACAAAAAAAAAAAAAAGCAAAATAATTAAAAATAAACTCCACCACTGCATACCAAAGATTTTGATTTAAGATTTCTGATTTGGCCTAGAACATATCCTGTGAATGCTGAGTACTAAAAGCAGACAGTTGCTCTCTTGTGAAAAGAATTAAATGTTTATATTTTCTTTTGAATAGAAACTGTCTGGATGCTTAAGAAGAATGTATCTCATCTGATCCACAACTCAGGGATATAAAGGTGTAATGTTTAGTGGCATATTACACAATCACAAAATCACAGATTACTTGGGCCACAGAGTATGGTAATTATGCAGTGTTTAAATGCTTTCCAGTTAAGTAAAAGTAGAAGTAAAGTAAGAGTGAAACTAAACTGAATATTGTATTGTAAAATCCCACCATGCTTCATACTCCGGAAAGAAAATATAAATTGTTATAGGCTTTGTAAATCACTTATAGTAACATCAGGAATACTACTACATTTACTCATTGGTATACAGCACAGATAAATAATTAATAATTTATAATTTAAAATTCCATTCAGCCAAGTAAATCAAACCAAATCAAATCAGTATCCCTTCCATCGCAATTCTGAATAATGTACACTCACCACTGTTACCAGTAGCAACATTTCCTTTTGAAGAATTTCCTTTTGGCAACCTCTAGCATCTCTCTTTCAGCAATCATTTTAACTGAGATTAGAAGACTGAAAGCAATAAAAGAGAAGGTTTTTCTTAATTTTAAACCTATATTCCTTTATATGTTGATTTTCATCTTCTTACCAGTACTGCAAATGTTTTTGAGGTGTGATGTAAATATCATGCAATTTCTGCAGAACTCAAAACAGCATGAAACTTTTTGACAGGTTATTTGAATATCAGAAGAATACGTATTGTTTCTTATGTTTGTTTCAAAAGTTGACCTATCGGCAGCAAGTTTCTTTATGAAAGAAATGTGTCAATATCTGACATCACTTTCTTTATGCTTCTATTTTGCCATGCACATTAGTACTAGTCCAAGACTGAAAACAGTTTGGTGCAGCATACAATTACCAATGTGCAGTCTCAATGTAGTTCAAGATAAACACGTTAACATTGAAAAGAACATAATTTGCAAAAATCACAGTCACATGCAGTAAGATATTTTTTCATAACTATTTGAACATAATGCATACCTTCCCTTAGAAGTATTTTTTTAAAGATTTATATATGTGGTTATTTTCATCCTTTTGGGTTGCTCTTGGCTTCCAGTGGGGCTGCCTAAAATGTGCTTAAGGCCTTGTTTGGGGTTTTGCTTATTGGTTTGCTAGAATTTCTCTTTTAGCTTTTATCTCAGTTTAGTTACGTAAAAGTTAGGCAGTTTGACAGTGAAACAGCTGTGTTTATGTGTATGTAACTATATAAATGGATAACTTTGGGTACACCAGTTCTTACCCTCTCTGTTGTTCATTTCTACTTGACCCAGTTGCTTTAATTTGTTGCTTATGTTACTCCTTTCACCACCATAAGCTTCACCTCTCTCCTGTTGCATAAGCCTGCATAGTACAGTGCACTCTACACCAATTAATATAGTCATTTTAATCAAAATTTTGACTGAAATGCAGTCTATTTGGAGTCCAGTATCATAGCCCTAGTCTAAGTCTCTGAATGGTTCAAACCGAACTGCCTTGGATTGCATTGTTGGGAAACATAGAATCAAATCATAAAATTATAGAATAGTTTGGGTTGGAAGGGACCTTTAGAGGTCATCTAGTCCAACCCCCTACAATGAGCAGGGACATATTCAACTAGATCAGGTTGCTCAGAGCCCTGTCCAATCTGATCTTGAATGTTTCCAGGGATGGGGCATCTACCACCTCTCTGGGCAATGTGTTCCAGTGTGTCACCACCCTCATTGTGAAAAATTTCTTCCTCATATCTAGTCGAAATACACCCTCTTCTAGGCTGAAACCATTACCCCTTGTCCTGTTGCTCAGGCTCTGCTAAAAACTCTGTCCCCATCTTTCCTATAGGCCCCCTTTAAGTACTGGAAGGCTGCAATAAGGTCTCCGCAGAGCCTTCTCTTCTCCCAGCTGAACAACTCCAACTCTCTCAGCCTGTCCTCATAGGAGAGGTGTTCCAGCCCTCTGATCTCTTTTGTGGCCTCCTCTGGACCCACTCCAACAGATCCATGTCTTTCCTGTGCTGAGGGTTCCAGAGTTGGACGCAGGACTCCAGGTGGGGTCTCACCAGAGCAGAGGGGCAGAATCTCCTCCCTCGACCTGCTGGCCACGCTGCTTTGGATGCAGCCGAGGATACAGTTGGCCTTCAACCTGCTTGTGGCTATTCTTCAGAGACAGCTCTTCACACTCTATCCACTCCTTGTTCAGGAATGGGGAGGATGGACTTTACTGGTCCTTTAGAAGTTAGGCTAACAATTGCCATTTACTAGTATCCCCACTGCATTCTCAATGACTCTTGGTATTCTTAGCTCAGCTCTCAATATTTTGTTTTGTCATGATCATTATTTATGGTTAATTTGCTGATGATTTCATCCCACAAGGACCCCTGCTGATTTAAAGTCAGATACGAAACAAGTGAATTGCATCACTTTTTCATAAAAATTAATGTTATACAGTTCATTCTCTTCTTTGCCACAGAAGCCTTCCTTATTTTGAAGCTCGGACATCACTATTCAACATCCTCACCATGTATGCCACCAGTGTCAGATTTAAATAAATTAAGCATCCTGAGGAAATTTAATGTAAACTGGCTAATTGGCTAGTTCTCAGCTTCTGCTTTTCAAACAGAACTGTTGTAGACCACAGCATTAAACCAAGTGGCTGTCTGCCATTCCTCTTACTCATCTGAAGATACTTGTCTGTATGGTTGACAATTATTCTGAAATACATTAATTCATTTTAATAACAGTGAGGACTGTCATACTCAGCAATACTACTGTCACAGAATTTCGAAATGTCACAGGCTCATTTAAAAATGTTGAATTGTGTATTATCAGAAAAGAAGTATTGAGAGATACTAAATTTAACCACAACTCCTAGAGTTCCATGAAGAAAGCCCAGAATGCAGGAAGCCCAGCAGCAAATGGGCACATTGCAACATGCATGTCAAATGATTATTTCAAAAATGCTCACTGGACTCTTCAAGATTGCACAAGCAAATTGAAATGCATTTGCTACAGTTGTAGCAAAAAACTCCAACCTTAAAGTCTGCCAGATTTTTTGCCAGTATAGACAAGACTTAAAATGTGCACAATGAAGCCCTATGTCAGTTAATCAGCTGGTGGGTTCTAGTGAAAGATATTTTGTGTATTTCCCAGCTAATTCACAACAGAAGAAAGATGTCCTGTTAGGCTCTAATTTGAAAGACTTAGACATGTTCATCCTGTCTCACATGCTGCTTAGTACATATGTAAAAGTGCTTTTAATTCCCATCTTGTAGATAAATAAAGCAAATCAAAATTACATCAGAAGTTCTAGAGGCGAAGAATAAAATCTCACTATTCTCTGTAACTGCATTTAAACTTTCAAAATTCATATGCCTATATACCTGCTTATTAATCCTAGACTAAATGCAGGACAATCTATCATGCACCAGTAACTAACTGGGCTAATTTCATAGTTATATTTTTATTTGAAATTAGTGAAGCCGTAAATCTGTAAAGATATTTTTTGTGTGTTTGAGAACTAGTTGTTAAATTCAGATGTACCCTTAAAAACAGTTCTAGTACATTTTCCTTTGTAGTTTTTTTGGTTGTGAAGCCTATATCAGATCACAGAGAGACAATATTTGATCTCTGTGGAAAGATTTGTCACAGTTTTGTGAAGAATTCACAGCCTGCAGCTGGATGGAATTTTATTGACATTTGTCCTAAGTTTCTTCAAAATTTACTATAATTACTGAAAAGATATGTCAAATATATCTGGTTAGCAGAATGGACCAAAAATAGGTACTGCAATACTTAAGCCAGGCAGACACACCATCACTAGTTAGCATACTCAGTATGTTTATGTCGTGGTTTAACAGATTAACTTAGAGAAAGAACTGAGTTGAACCTTCACCTCAAAAGGCAAATCAAAACAAAATTTCTTAAGCTGTTAAAACATTTAGTGATCTTTTTCTTTTTCTTTTTTCTTTTTTCTTTTTTCTTTTTTCCTCTCTGCTTCCCATTGTTGAGCACAACAAGAAACAGAAATGAACTGCAAGCAGAGCTTTCCCCTCCAAACCAGACTGGTTTGGATAAGCAAAATTTTGGAACGATCCAGTAGAACTTCCCAGACTTTTGATGTTTACCCAAAAGTGCGCACCCACTTTTCATGCCCCCAGCCACGACATGACAATGAATACCCTATAAAATAAAATGTCACCTCTGTCCTCACAACTCCTTAAAGTTTCTTGCATTCTTTTAACCCATTAAAAAGAATAAAATCCTTCTCCCATGCCAGGGAAGCTCCACCCGCTCCCTTTTTTTTTAAATTCAGTTTCTTATTTTAAAGCCTTTTGATTCATAAAAGGTTCTGTTATTTTTCCTATCCTCTCCAGACATGAAAAAGAAAATAGAGAGTAAAAGATCTTTCTAAAATGTTTATCCCACTTGATCCTTTCTTTCTCCCAGGAACAATCTTTCATTTTAGTAACAAATGGATGAAGATTTATATAGTCTTAAGTTAATTGTAGGGTGAGTTTTTTGTACTTTTCACTGTTCTCTCCTTGCCATTGCGTCTGGAAAAACACTAGCTATTTACATTTCCCTCTAACACTTGTCAAGTAGTACATCATTCCAGAGTTGTCTTAAGGTCTATAGGGCCCAAAGTACAGGCCCTGGCTTTGAAATGTTCCTGTGGTGTGATTTGCACATAAGATCACAAGGTTTAAACCTGGTTGTGTCTAAATACAGCCCTCCCTGGGCCAGTTTCTGCTACTTCCTTTTTTCTATTTCCTCTACCTTTTTCACTGTTCTTCACTTTTTGAACATTTGGGCTTCTTAATCTTTTTCCCTTTCTTTTTTTCCAGGCAATTCATTGATGGAAACATTTCCCAACTTCTATTCTTCTGAAAAAGATTGAGGAACAGTCTGTGCAAATTGTAGTCTGTTTCACATTGGGAATGGAGCAACACCACCCCAGGCAGGGCTCCAGGAAGGACTGAAGCCACCAAATGCATGAGAACTTGTCAAAGCGCAAAGAAAGAGACAAGGGTATTCACCTCTCAGCCCATGCTTAGGCTCAGCAATGGATGGTCTTACGGAAATTAGTACCAGAGATACTTTTTAACTGGAAACCAGAGGTACTGGAGTGAACACATGATGGCTTATAAGCATATTTCTGAATTCAGGCAGTGCAGAACTGCATCATCCCCAAAAGAACATTATAATGGCTTCTGCCTCAATTAGTTACAATGCCTTTCAAATGCAAAATGAAGTGGGGAAGTGCTGTCTACTGGCCCATTTTCAGGATGCACATCATCCACACACCTGTCATACAGCCAAGATGCAAAGAAATAAGGTGTCACTTATTATATCTATTATATATATTATATGAAGAAATAAGGTCTCACTTATATATATAAATTATATATTATGTATTATATATATAATACCTTCAACCTGCTTTTGGGCTGTGACATTTATATGGCAGCTCAGGCAAATCCTGATATTCTTTCTCTGTCACAATTATCTGATGCATATAAAACATTCAGGAAGAATTTTGGACTGGTACATTTGTTCAAGATGCAGAGATCTCTGTCTCAGTATTCTTTTGTACTCTTCCCAGTATTCTTGCTTTTGTCATAAATTGAACCATGTAACTTGTTCTTACATGCTGGTTTTAGAGACATAAATATGTTGGTTTGCCTGTTGCCAATTTAAAAATATTCAAGATACTCAGTCTTGAAGAAATGCAGAAAGCAATATAGGTCTCCCATTTAGCAAGTCAAGGAAGGAACTTGATAAATCTATGGCCTGCTCAAAAAATATGGGCAGAATTTCCACAGGGAAATTTGTTTGCTGTGTGCGTTTTAATAGTTCAGATAAATATGGCACTTCCTCTACCTTAACCACAAAAGTCACTTGAAAAAGGGTCTCTAAAAAAAAAAAAAGTGTTTCTAGAATCTTGTTCTCGAACATAAAAAAGATCTTTTTTTTTCCTTTGTGAAAGGGAAATTGAAAGATCACGGCATCCTGAAGGTTAGGACAGCTAAACCAGACTAATCCTCACACCAGTCCTGTTGGCAACTCCTTCAGCAGTTTTGTCAGCCAAATGTGGAGCCAGCCAGCAGCACAAAAAAATCCAGCCAGGAAGACAGCTACAGTCCCATATATTGATGCTGGAAAAAACGCATTCCAGAGTTTGGCGTCTGTGCTCCGATGCTTGCCAAGCACACCCTAGGAGTGGCCACACATGTGCTGGCTTTCACAGCAGAGAAGCAGAATGAAAACAGGAGAACTGTGTGAGCCACAGCATAAGCAGTAGGGAACACTCTGGCATAGTCCATTTCTTTCATCTAGAAAAAGGAAGATTTTCCTGAGAAACCAAAGTGAGGGTGCACATATTTTGCTTAATGTACAGGAGGCACATTACTTTTTATTTACATCCATAAATTTTATTTTCAGTTCTGCTGAAACTCTTCTGACCTGTTATTATAGGACATTATATATCTAGTTTCTCAGTTATCCCAAGTCATTCACATGGAAATTAGTTGGGATGAAAATGCATACCTGACAACCCGCAGCATTCAGACAGCATTCCAAATGCCTTCCTGGTGCCATTAAAAGGGATTTGACTTTCATTGAAGTTTTTACCTGTGCATGCATTAAAGATTATTCCATTAGGTGACGAGCTCTTAAAAAGGTAGGAATGGTACTTGTTCAGACTAAGTAAGGTTCCAGTGTTTGGGCTGAGACTGGTATCCTGTCTCCAACGCTGACCATAAGATGGCGGCGTCCATCTGGTATTGTCCGTGGAAAGTTCTGGCTTACTGTACGTATACTTTCTCCTTACTCAGTCCTGCTCAACACTTAGGAGCAGACATAAGATCTGCAGGTTAGAAGCCATAACAAGCTGAGTCAGAAACTAGTGTCAGCTATCAGAAATTGAGAATGTATCCAAAAGACCAAACGACTGAGTAACTGATGATACTCAGCAGCATCTGCTGAGGTCCCCCTATAGAAGTGGCTGTACCAGATGAAGTGGGAAACCATCCTGGACCAATCCAAATTACAGTCATTTTTTTTTGATTGGCCAGGATCAGAAGCTGCACAATTATATGGTGCTGTAGAAATTCCAAGTAGCCATGACATCCATCGAGCAGTTTAAGAAGGCTGTTGCAATGTTGATGATCCATGACATGTTACTAAACTGTTGGAAACTAGCTTAGCTACTGAAACATCCAGGATCACAAAGGCATAATGATGGCTTAGTGGCACAACTTTCTCATCTTCTTTAATGAGTTACAGCGCCTGAGATGCACCTATAAGAAACACCAATTCCAGCTAGTTTTATCAAGTGTACTAGGTTTATGAACCAAGCAACAATGATGACAACTATCCTCTATTGAAAAATGGAAGAGTGAGTTTGGAGCTTTTCAGAAATGAAATGTTGGCAACCTTAGACTTCAGTATTATATGCGGATTGCATTACATCCCATGAAGGATTAGACTGACTTTCTGTCATATATAAGGGATATAATCACTGCAGTTAGTGATTGGTAGAAGTTCTGATGTCAGTTCAAATTTTTAAAAAATAATGATAGGGTCCATGTAATCTCAGAGAAATAGCTATACCAGACACTGAGAAAGGCAGTCCATGAAATCTGACCATTTCCTGGGGATGAAATTGGTGTTTACATGAAGCTTTTTTTAGCTATTTTATTGCTTCAATAAGCTTGAGTTTTTGTGAACACTGACTTCTCCTTTGTTCTGAAACATTACGAAGTGTTTTGTTAAGAATGCAGTCTCTGGCTCTCCTACTCTCTCTTCCAGTCAGAACTACAGACAAATCTCCGTATGAACTTGATGTAGTAGCTGCAGCTCCATCAGGATGAGTTGAAATGTATTTTTGTGTCAACAGTTCTATAGCACCAAAATATTTTTTTTTCCCCAGAAACAAAGCACTTTGTTTATCTAGGAAAATTAAATACTTCCAAGGATTTAACCCACTGTAATACATTCTTCACAAGATGTCACTGCTATTAGCCAACAAGACATCACAGGCAATAAATATTTCCCTCTAGTACTGATTTATGCACTGTCACCTATAAGTTTTGAGCATCGTAAGAGACAGAAAAACACAGTAAGGAAGCATGCTTCAGGTACATTTTCAAGTACAACATCTCTCTGGGAGGTGATACTGAAATGAGTATTACCATAACAGGACATCATCAATGTGTATCATCTTGTTGAATACATCTTTACATGAAATGTGAATCTGATTTGTTAGAAAAATATTTGGAAAATATCAAAGTTGTTTACCTATGGTGTGTGGCTTTAATTGACTTCAGAATGTATGACTGAGATGGCACCCAGTGTTTTGTTATTCCCATAAAGCCACAAGCCAGCCCGGCTTGTCATACTCATAAACAACCCCATGTAAGTAATCACTCAAATCTCCATTCATATCTGGGGATGGGCTTTCAAGATTAGAACAGCATACAGCGTCACTTCTATGATATACACCAGAACACTATGGTGGTTATTTATCAAATTACTTTATGTACAAGTTCAGGAGATTACAAATAGCACTGAGAACATTTCAGTAGAACTGATTACCTCAGCAAAAAGCCCAAATTAATTTTTATTTTCCAAGATATTTCGACAAGACTAATCAAATTCTTGTTAATCGTTTTCAGTCATGAAGAAAGCCTGAGAGAATTAGCCCCTGACAACAGACATCAAGTCACATTCATGGAATCTGGAGAATTTCTGAATGGAATAAATATCAAATACAGACATCCTTCTATTTACTTTCCTCAGGCCAACAGGGAAACACAGGCAAGTTGTGAAAGATGGTTGCAAACTGCTGACCTATGAGGAAAATCCAGGAGCTGGTTAGTTGTTGTAGGTTAGTGTCAGAGCTATGTAACAGTCCAATTAGTTTTCCTTGAAAACTATTTGATGAGGGATAGAAAGATAAATTAGAATACTCTGAAGTGTGGTACTTACAAAAAACACAAGACCACACTGACATCAAATATTCTTCTTGTATGATAATGGCTATAATACGTTGTGATTTACACACACAAATAAATGATTAGGAATATATCTGAAGAGTAGGAACAGAATACCAGAGAGTGATTTTCAAATGACCTGCATATTGAAAAGCAACTTTTAAATTGCTTAGATAGCTCTATATATTCATCTGATCAATTAACGTGGGCATAAATAATACAGCAATAAAGAAATAAAACTATTTAAGAGAAAAAGGAAAAGTATAGTGCTTTCACATTTGTTAAAGGCACAGGAAAGAAAGTAATAGCTAAAACTAGTCAGTGTCAGTGACCTGACAAAGCTGAAGTTATTGTGGGGAATCTTGTCTGCTGGCGGAAGGCAGGTGGTGTTAGATGTCCTTGGTCACCAACTTCTCAGACACCTTTCCAGGTATAAAAAATTGTCTGTTTTTAAGTGACAGTAACAGTCTGTCTTGGGTGCTGGGTTTTTTTGTGTTCTTCCAGATAGTCCTGGCAAACATCCATTCTCCACACATACTCCCTGAAAATGTCTAGCAGTGAAAAGATATTCTTGCTCTGTGGTTTCATTGTAAAACTATTTAAATCTGTCTATCCTGGATACACATTTCCTTAAACAGGTAGTCCATTACCTAAAACTGCTAGAATACAGCAGATATGTTTTAATCAACTTTTTACAAGAATAGAGTTGATATATCTACATTGTAGTTTGCCAGGGAAAAAATATTTTCAATTACTCAAACGCCTGAAGCTTTGTTTTATACCATAAAAGCAGATAAGTGTTTTGATCATAGCAACCGGTCATTTTCAGAATCCACCTACTATTTTAGGTTTGTGATGAGTAACACTCACAAATACTATTTCAAATTAAGAGTATAAGGCTGTTCTTTATAGGATAAAGGGACTGATCACAGCAGCAGTGAGAGGTTTACAAGAAAGAACGGGCTCTAGTTTTAATGCTTTTGGGTTTTGCTTTGGCAGATTACCAGACTTTTTGGATCCAAACATTGCATGTTATCAATATGAATGAGACATACATTTTCTATCCTAGTTATTCCTAATAGGATCTGTTTAGTTTTGTAATGGCACTGTACCTTATTAAAATAATGTAGTGTGTATAGTCTAGACATACTTTTGGAGTCTTAATGCTTTTTGGAGGTTGCTGAGCATGTTTCGGTGATTTAGCAATGGGGTCTGGCATGGCATATCTCACTACAAAGAGGTATACCAGATTACTATGGGAGAAGGTGCTACTTAAAGGATTTTGCCTTTAACTTTAAAATTCTCTTAAGAAATAAATTATCTTCCCATATGCTTTGATGAAAACTTAGGCAGTTAAAAAAATTACCTGTGTTCTGCAATTTCTGTAAATAATGGATTGCTTGTCCTCTGCCTTCAGGAGCATATAAGTACATCTGGAGCTGACGGAGAGTAAGACCATGTAAATCTGAACCTCAGTAAATGTAAATGATATCAGAAGGATGTTAAGACCTCTGTACAGCTGCAGTCATGGTCAGTCACAATTTATAAACTTTCCTATATAATTACAGGGTAACGTTATGGAACTTGATTGTTAGCAGATTAGGATTTGACAGCCAGAGAATAAAATGAGATAAAGTAGGAAATATTTTAAGCCTCTGTGGTTTTGTCTTGTTTGGGAGTTTCAAAAATCTATTTGGAATATGTTCTGTAGTAGTGGAAATATGAAATAATTGGGCTTTACCTTGCACTTAGTATAGTGCAATACTACTAATGTGCTTTACTGATTTGAAAATAATAGGTCCAATAATTCAAATTGTCTTGTTCTAAGACAAAAAATGAAGCAAATGTCAAGTATCGTTAATCTTACAAGTTAAAATAGTGTGTGTGGTCCCTGTATGTGCCTCAGTGTACATTTGGCTGGCTATATGCATAGAACCACCAGAAAGTTTGGCTTAGTTGTCATACAGTTGGAGACTAAAACAGTTAAGACTAAAACAGTTAAGTTAAGGGGGTCAAAATACAAAGGGATAGCTGTGGTGGCTTCTATAGCCATGCCTCCATCACAGACCACAGACACAAGTCAATGTTATTTGTACCTCATGGTCAAAAGAACTGCCAAAACCCGTTTAATTTTGTTGTTGTTGTTGTTTGTAATTGAAACCCATCCCTGCACAATTTAAAAGTTACTTAGTTGCATCCACAGGGATGGGTTGCTTTTATTTTTTTTCTTAGCATTAAATAATTGCTTAAATGTAAAATTAAATGCCACCGGAAAATGTAGCCTCGCTTCTCAAAGGAGTCCTCCCAGAAATGTTTCTTGCAGCTGTCTGATAAGTAGTGGGAGACTACACAAATTGTGAAAGATCACAGTACACTTTTCTTTCTCTGTAATGAGTAAAATAGATATATCTTAACTCTTCTGATATATTGACGTTAATTTAAATTGTGTTAAAGAATATGAGGCAAAACAGCTCCTGTAAGACTATTTTCCTTTCCTCAGTATATTCTGGGAAGTTCCTAAAGAGTAAAACAATCTGCTATTTTAAGTAATTGTTGTAAAAACAAAATGGTTATATAACAAATCTGTCAGCTAGATTAGATATACACTATTACGCCTCAGTTATGATGGCTTACAGTTGCCATAGCTGTTAGACATGGATCTGGTGAGACCCCACCTGCAGTTCTGTGTCCAGCTCTGGAGCCCTCAGCACAGGAAAGACATGGACCTGTTGGAGCAGGTCCAGAGGAGGGCCACAAAACTGATCAGAGGGATGGAACACCCCTCTTATAAGGAGAGTCTGAGAGAGTTGGGGCAATTCAGCCTGGGGAAGAGAAGGCTCCAGGGAGACCTTATTGCAGCCTTCCGGTACTTAAAAGGGACTTATAGGAAAGATGGGGACAGACTTTTTAGCAGGGCCTCTTGTGATAGGAAAAGGGGTGTTTGTTTTAAACTAAAAAAGAGTAGATTTTGACTAAGTATGAGGAAGACATTTTTGACAATGAGGGTGGTGAAACCCTGGCACAGGTTGCCCAGAGAGGTGGTAAATGCCCATCCCTGGAAAGATTCAAGGTCAGGCTGAACGGGGCTCTATGCAACCTGATTTAGTTGAAGATGTCCCTGCTCATTGTAGGGGGTTGGACTAGATGAACTCTAAAGATCCCTTCCAACCCAAACTATTCTATGATTCTATAAAAGAGCAATAAAATGTACCAATTGTGTAGCTGAAACAAGTCTTTAATGTAAAGGTCTACTTATAGTATGACCGATACAAAAATACAAATTTAATAAATTGCAGAATATGTTATTTTCTTTCTAAAGCAAAACTATTATTTACAAATATAGTTGAATCTCGGCCAGCCTATCCTCCATAAATCAGAGCAGGCAAGTGCTGTGAAAAATCCACCTATTTAAATCATTCAAGTTAGAAAATAAAAGGTCTTATTTAGTTTTTCTGTTCATCTTCCTGGCGAGTGGGTCTCTTCCTGAAATTCAGTCTATGCCTTCCCCTTTCAGTTGCATCCTGTTACTTATAGTTATGCCCTTATCTACAGCACTAGTGATTCCACGGTAATCTTTGTATTCACATGCTTCATCTATTTACAGACTCTTACCATATTTTCTGCTTAGTTAATACTTCATATCTTTTGTCAGAAGTCAAGATTTACGTTTTCAAGACATTTTTATCTTTGTTCTCCCCCCTTGATTTCCTAGTAGCTTTCATTCCTTATATGTGTTGAATTGGTTCCATTATTTCAATAGGAGTAGCTATGTTGAGAAAAGATAAACCTACTTGCTCTATGGTGTGTTCCCTTCATATGTGAGGACAAACCCCATCCTTGGTGTATTTGATTCTTTCTGTTCAAATACCTACCCAGCATAAAGACAAGGTTCATCATCGGGGAAGTTGCAAGAGAATGAAGGGCCTAGGAAAGTAGAATGCTGGGCATGAAGAATAGAACTAACAGAAAAATAAGTTGTTAATCTAACAGAGTCTCTAGTACTTGCTTTTTGCTAACTGTCCAAAACAAGGGCCTGTCCCTGAAAACATAAACATCAGTGTAGCTGAAAATCGAAGGAACATAATAGTGAGTAGTGCATTTAATAGCGCTTTTCAGCCTTTGGCATGACAAAACTCTAAAAAACTCAGCAGAAACACATGCGTGGAATTAAACTGGCATATAATTACATGTATTCCCACTACATAGCGACAATACAGCTAGTATTGTATATTGTTCTATACTTGCAAAACTTGCTGGTTAGGACTTTCAAAAGCACCCAGTATTGGCTTCACTCTGTTGCTGTTGAAGTTAGGGTAACTTGTACTCACTACTTCTCAAAATCCATCCTATTGCATTCATTTATGTTTGACTATTAGTATAATAGTAATACAGTGGACTTTTTGTAAAGCTGATGTGAAGCAGATGGCTGGCACTAAAATGAGGCAAATATTAAAAATCAACCCCTAAATCCTAATCCATTCCCCCTCTGAGATACCAAATGTATTAACACAACTTATTTTTAGAACATGTTTTAAAGCAGAGCTAGTATGAAGTGGCAAACAGGTACAGATCCTTTTCTTTTTTGTCCGGGCCTAAAGTTGGAGCACAGTATTGCTGGTAGAGGTGTGGTGGCTGAAAAGAGCAGAACAGCTACACCAACACTGCATGTTCCAAGTGCCATGTGTTAAGTGTTATTTAAGTTACACAGAGTGCCAGAGAGGAGAAACTCAGACAACAGCTGTACAAGGTATTTAAGGCCTCACCATGAAGGAAAGGTGCCCTAACACAACAAAATCAAAAAATCTCCATTTAAAATAATCACAGAATCACAGGAGTTAGATCATCTTTTCCACTACCATGTCAGTCTTTGCTCCAGTCTCGTTCTAAATGACTCAAGCAAAAGAGTTTCCCTTCATAAACTATTCTACTATTAAATTTCTCAGGAAATATAGCTTGGTGTTTAGATTAAGTTCTCTTATAATTTAATTTTGCTACACAGTTTCTGCAGGTTCTTTCATTATTTACACCATCCAAGATCTTTCAGAGGAGTAATCATATTCTATATGATTCTACCCCTTTAGTTTATAGTTTCTCTAAGTCTATCCATACCTTCTATTCTAATGTTCCCCCAGTACGGGATGCACTTAATTGACTTGTCAATGTATCGCCTGTCCAACCTCTTGCTATGCATAAAAGTAGTAGCTATGCATAATTTTCAAAGGATAATCTGTCTTGCACCACAATATAGCGACTTAATCAGTTCTGCATGTCAAGTTGTTAAAGGAGATCTGAGTGCATAACCCCTTTTAAAATAATTTAAGATCGTATTCATCATAGTGTTTATTCACATGGGTAAAATTAATCTGGTAGCATTTTCAGCAAAATATTCTTCACTGTGCTTGAGATGTCCATGGGGACTGCAGGAGTTGACTGCCTGCTCTCCGCATACTGTAGCTGTTACTTGCACACCCTTGTGGTGGCAGGGGTTAGGAAAAAAGGTTGTAGTAGATGAAGTCACAGATCAACGGTATGTATGTAAAGAAAAAATCTATAAGAACTTATTTTTTAAAGATGTTTACAGAGTGCAATTTAATTGTATCAATTTTTTGATCATTGATATAACAACATCTCACAATCAGCTGCTTATATACCTGAAAGTAGCAGTCAAATGCTGAATTGAATGCTTTTTTAATGAGGTGAATTTTGAGGTTACTACCTATCTGCTACACATCAGCTGTGCTTAGGTAAACAAGGATGAAAAATTATCGCTCTCTGATGTCTGTTCAGGTTTGTTCATAGTGGAACACATTAAAATTTTAACACCTGATTAGTGAATAAATGTAGGCCTTCTTTTAGTCCACTGCCCATCATTAAATACACTTTGAAGTGAAATTTCAGAACTAGGTTTCTAAATTTTGAAGAATTTATCAGACACTTAATCACCGCCTCCCCATGATGGCAGTAATTTTGAGAAACCAGTCTGTATTTAATAGATTCACTTATATCCTTTCCACACTTTCCATGTAGGAAAATTGACTGTAAGCTAAAAACCTAACCTGTTGGAATTTCTCAGATTCTTACAACCTCTGCACTCTTGTACAAACACTCTCTCTTTTTCTTCCCCTCTGTAAAATTTAATTGTAACATATGTACTGCACAGTTGTGTATTTAAAAAGAAGTCTGGTAACCCAAGCAAGGAAAATAAAGGCAGTGGTTTCTGAGCAGCAATTACACCAACAGAGTGAATACATTGTGAAAACTGAGAACGCTTCACCAAACCTGATCAAAACCTTCACACTGGCTCAAGGATATCAGGTTTTCCAACTCCTCTGGAGCCTTATAACACAAACAGTGACTTACAGATTTTTCTAAAGAGGGATGCCATAAAGAAAGGTGTTAATTTTAGCAGTAGTGCAGCTACACTGCATTTTAACAAGCCCAGCCTAAGAAAACTACACATAAGACAGTCTTAAGACAGAAGACTTCACAAAAATGTAATGAAGGTGAAAACTCAAAAATGTCATCATTCAGATACTTGTTTAAGTTTAGAGAGGAGTCCAGAAGGCCACAGGACTCGCAATGATTGATGCTCTACTACAATGACAGCCAGTTCTCCTCTCTGGCACTCTGCGCAACTTAAATTTAACACTTAACACATGGCACTTGGAACGCGCAGTGTTGGTGTAGCTGCTCTGCTCTTTTCAGACACCACACCACACCTCAGCCTTAACAGTGTGTCTAGTCAATGTTCTTACCTACAGTGTTTCTGCAAAGGTAGGATGCTGACTTCTGTGTAGTTATCAGAATTTTCTGTGGCAAGACAACAACATATGTGTGTTCTCAGATTTTTTATTTGTGAAAGAAATAGTTCCTTTTAGGACGGAAAGTTTAACTGCTTCCTGAAACCTCAACTCATAAATAAAAAAGTCCACCATAAAATTTGGTGAGGTGTCACATTAGCTTTCATTTGCCCCAATAGAAGGAACTTTATTAAAAGTTATTAATTTATTATATTAAAAATCTAGATTTCAAATTATGTGAAACCTTTGCAAAATAAGTACAAATGGCCCAAAATATTAATGAATTTTTTACTTTGTGATAAAATAATACCATCTATATCAAAGGGAGGAACTTGATTCCTCCAGTTACCTTTGTGAATTGCTTGCTTTTGCAAGACATTATGAGATTTAGATTTCATGTTTGTTTGCTTTTTTAACTAGAGAATGGATTTCTGCAGTTGAGGAAACTACAGGAAGTATAGCATCTTCTTCTATTTATGAATACAGTGGTTAGTAACTGGTCAAATTTCAAATGAAGGAAAGAAAGACTCTATTAGCACAATTTGGCACTATAAATGCATAGGTTTCTAAATTATTAAATTATTTCCCTATACACAGGTATTACAGAAAAATAGATGATTACTGCTCTACTGATCTGACAGATAGAGCAGGTGCAGTGTTTGACCCCTCACTAAATAAGAGTAAAAATTTTGCATTCTCCTAGATCTGTTTTGAAGAGATTTTGTCATGAAGTCACAGACTTTATTTGCTTTGTTTTTTGTTCAGATATTAGGGATTTATAATATTCATTCAGAGACAGTACTACAGGAAATGGGGAAAATATTTGGGTCATTCATTAAATGCAATATTTTTGCCAGCATGTGTGCGTGTGCTGAAATATTTATAAACTATCATAAGAAATAAAACTGTAACAAATTAAAATTAATATTCTTCACAAAGCTTTTTTCCTCCCTTCTACCCTTTATCAGGTTGGGTTAGATGTCACATGTGGGAAATACAGAAAATACACGGTTGCCTTAATTATACTGCGATGTCAGGACTTGAATAATACCAGCTCTCACGCTTTTCAATACCTTCTTTAATTCCTGCAAAGAACTGGAATATACACTCATACAACCTGAGGCACCTTACTAGATTCATTGACCATGAATTTAAATCACTATATTTTCAGTTTCTCATTTTAGAAACTATACGAAGGGGAATCGAACACACTCAAACCATAAAACCAATACGAACTAGACTGGATTAGATTGCTAAATGGACCAAAATAATCCTTTAGAACAAGAAAGATTACTTTTTTCCAGTGAGCTATTTTTACCACTCCTGAATCCTGACAAGTGATCCTTTCTAAATAACTGGTATGGCTCCGTGTTCTCGTGAGATAATTCATACAATATATACCATAGACCATACCACTGTTACCATCTATTCTTTTGTTCACTTTCAACAGAACTTGGAACAATAAGGCACAACCATAACTGTAATGTGGATGACAGAACAGACGTGTTTGGTTTTAAATAGATACTTTTAATTAAAGCATAAAGGATGGATAAAAGCCACCAATATATTAGCCACTAATGCTTTCATCAGAGACTTTAGGGTTTATCTCTTGAGGTCCAGTGACATTCACAGATGCTGAGGACACCTGAAGCAGTTAAACTGCAGGAACATGAGAAATATGATCAAAAAGAATACTTCAGTGGTTTCAGAGAGATGTAAACATTCTCTGTGCCAGCAAATGCTGTAATGAAGTCAGAGAACTGTGTACTGTCCTTCCATTTCAATATGAAAAAATGGTTACCTCTGTTTCCTTTAACTGTCCTTGATTATAACAAATAAGAATAGGAAGCATTTTTATTGACTTCTTTAAGAAAACTTTAAACTTATTAGACAAAACTTTTAATAATGCAAACTACTTCCTACTTCTTACTGAGCTACAGCACAAGAATTTTAGTCTTACTTAGGCAAACAGAGGTATAATGGCTGATCCTAACTGCGAATGTTAGTATTTAAGTGGTACCAAAGAAACTTGTAGTACTCCCTTTTTTCCTTTACATATAAATATATTGAATTAATCATAATTTGCCATTTTCTTTTCAGATAGGACAAAGTCATTATGTTAAATTCGTCAAAATCAAATGCTACTGACATAAAAATAACTCCCAAGAGGAAGAAATAGAAGAGATGACCCGTATGTACTCCAGCCAACCTGTACAGTGTTCATTAGCAGTGCTAGAGCTGTCAGGAGGTCAGAACAGTTAGTGGAATAGTTTGCCAAAGAGCCAGATGCTGCAGTTGGAAAGATACCAGCAGTGCCTCATCTGTATGGCTCTGGGCATTGAAAAAGAAGCCAAGGCATCAAATAAATCAAAAAAGCTGCCTAGACCTTCGGTCCTGTGCAGAACTGTAATTCAGATGACAACACTAGTTAGATAAAACAGTGTTGTCATTTTCTTATTCTGTGGATTTAAGGGATAGGCCACATTGATTCAAAGATAGAGATCATATTCTCAGAAATACATATTTTTTTTCCTTCTTCGTTCCACAAAGGTAGGGGAAAACGAGAAATGAAGCAGCAGTTTCTCTGAGTATGGCAAAATATTCCCAGCTCTTGCAAAATAAACCCTGTCAAAGTTCTGACTCAATGCATAGTTTGGCAATAATATTAAGTCAAAGAAGCTACATTCAACACCAAGAAATCGTAACTTGGAGTTCTTTTTTACACAAAAAGGTTAAAGCAAATACTGTTTGCTGCAAGGTCTGCTTCATTTGCCTCTCTGATGGATCTCTTTAAATATATTTAAAGGAAGTGGCGGATCCATTTAGGGATTATTTCAGGAAACGGGTTAGGAAAAAAACTCCAACACTTAAAAAAACCAGCAACAACAGATAAAATGTCTCATTAAACATTGTATTCCATGGTATAAGGCAGAAATGTGAAATGATACTAGAAGTAAAGAACTGTTCCAATCAAATTTAAAAATTGCATCTGCTCAAAGCAGCTTTCAGATGAAGAATTCCTGTATTTAGGTAAGCTCTGACGCAGTGATAGCACAAAGGCTTATGCCAGATTTTCAGGGAAGAATGAGGGTATGGCTGAGCTGTAACTCTGAACGCTGGCAGGCTCAGTATTTGTGAGGCAAAGAGCACTGAGCTCTGCCTCTGATGGCATGGTGCACAGTGCTTGCTTACCGTGTGCTGTCAGTATCCTCCACTTCTGATCCATAAAGACCAGAATTCAGATAGGACAGGAAAGCAATGAAGCATAAATTATAGCATTTATATACTGATGTATTTGAAAGAGCCCGGTTGCTGCAGCCAAATGGTGAGGGCCAGGGTCTCCCCATTGGCTTCACAAGCGTGGCGCTTACCCAGCGATGGCTCAAGGGAAGTGGACATTAATGCCTGTTGTCCTTTCCCTCCTCCTTTTAATGCTGCGTGTCCGTGTTTAATGCCTTGCTAAGCACACGTCCTTCAAAACTGGGGAGAGAATCTCTGGCAGTTTTATTATCTGCTGCTATTCAGGTGCTCTGAGGAGCCCAAGCAGGAGTCCTGGTGTGCCAGAAGATTGGCATAAGAACTGCAAGTGATTTGTTTTCCTTTTGCAGCATTTGAATAATGCAGAGATAGTGGAAAACTTGGTAGAAGGTAAAGGCCAGCATATTGACAGTTGGTTTCTGAGCTTTATGACGGCATATGGGTATTTGTCAGGAGGCCTGGTCACTTTCTCCCCACTTCAAGCTGTTTTGCTGGGTGCTCCATGTTTCCCGCCTAGCTGCAGACTCCATCCAGGAACGGGTGACGAAGCTGACATCTCTTTCACAGATAGGAAGGCAGTGTGAAACCATCTCACAGAGCCTGCAGAGAGACAATTTATGCAAAACAGCAGGCACACGGCAGTGTGTTCCTACCTCCACTGTGCTGCAGGTCCCTGTGCGTAACCCACCATATCACCAGTTGCAGCAAGAACGGTACCTGTATCTGTGATTTCAGACGGGGACAAGAAAAGTGAGAGGAGGAAGGCACAGCGTTGGAGAAGCTGAATGCATGGCATCTTTTGGGTGGGTGGCACACACGTTAGCATACTGACAGAAGAGAGAGCTCGTCATACACATACAATACATGTGTAGCATGTACTGGATTGCACAGATTAAACAGGCTGAAGGAACAGGACTCCAGGAAAATGAAAATTTTCAGAATTGTGTTTTCTAGCACAATTTAGGATTGTCTGTCTTCTGGGTTTGCTATCTCAATCAGCTCTCCTAATTTAGTGTTATATAGAAGGGGAAGCAAAGGAATAATCCTACTTCCTTGATGCAGTATTTGTCAGTTCATTTTCTTTTGAAACAACTCTTCTGAAACTTCTTTACTGCATCATCCTGACAGTTTCAAATTCTATGCTTCCGTTTTTGACAGATTGGGGTCCTGCTGTGCTGTGATCAATAGGCCAGTGCAATTTAATCAAAAGGAGAAATTGCAATGTCTATTAATGTATGAAATTCTTTAAAAGTAAAAATCTTGCTGATGCTCTCTGATTCTATAACCTGCTCAGCTGTCCTGCCGGGGCTCCACGTCCAGGCAATACTCAGTGGCCTTTCTTCGGCACCATACAGTAATTGACACGGCATGCAAGAGCATTCAGGAAACCTGCTACACACCCTGAACAGTGCCTGTATAAACGAGGACAAAAAGACACAGCACATCAGGCTCTGTCTGTGTTTTCTTATTGTAGGAGCTGACACTTAAGATATATGAAACTACCTGAGAAACAACAAAAGACATAGGCTGTCTCTATTTTCAGTCTTCTTTTTTTCGTGTGTGTTTTTAAATTTCTTTTGAAGGTGTGTGGTCACAAGCCTGGAGACCAGGGAAGAGGCACAGCTGCTGCCTAACTCCAGGCTAGCCAGGGTGATGGCCAGCAGCTGGGCAGCAGGCCAGGCAGGTGAATGCCGTCAGCCTGAAAAGCACAATGAAACGCTAATCTCCTCACAGATCAGAAGTGCCGGGGGAAAAAAGAAAAAAAAAAAAAAAAGGGTAATCAGGGTGAGTAGGTACAGTTTGCTGTGTGGGCTTTTTAAACTTAAATTACACTGCTGTTTTATTTGAGGTTTTTGTCTATTATATGTTCAAGGTGATGATAGGATTCAACAACTTTGGATATATGTACTGTTTTAAGTGGTGTGCAGGGAGGGTAGCAAGGGAAGACAAAATAAAAGTGAGCAAAAATCAAACTAGCTGTGAGTAACCCATTCGCTTTTATAAGGCATCAGTCTACAGTCCTGTATTATGAGACTGGTTGGAATTTATGTATCCAAGACTATTGCTGCTTCCTCTGTGAAGGCCTTTCATAGCTTTAGCTCTAGCCTTCTGACCATAGCTACAGCTGTGTGAGAGGCTGGAACTGTAGTAAACAGCCAAATTCTAATGCCTATTTCCCTGAACAGGTTGACTACCGATAAAAAGTGACTTGGTGAGGGTGGCATACCAGTAGAAAGGCAAGTTAATTTGAGATTTTCCTGGGGAATGCTTTAAGTTCTTCAGTTGCTTACCTCTTCCCTATGCCCAGCCTCCTTGGCTTTCCAAATAGGAAGACTTTTATAGGCTTCTGTAGCGAATACGTAGTTAGATTAACCACCTTCTCAAGACAGAAAAAAAAAAGGAAGACCTTCTATTTTAAAGCATGTGTAGGAAAAACACTATACTATTAAATTTCAGCTCTTGTGGAAATATTAACTGCCCACTCTCATTTTCTTATTAGAAAGTAGATAAACTTGAAAAATAAGGTTTCTCAAATACTTGATCTGACATCTCTTTTTTCCTTCAAATTCAGGTACCTCTACGTAAAAAAAAAATCAGCGTTTATTTTCTTCTGCCATAGTTTGTTCTGCAAAGCCATTTTATTAAACTATTTCATTAGCTGAAGAATAAATCACGTCAAGTTTAATCATGTGTAACAAGAGGTTTATATAAGACTACTGAAATTAAATTCAGGTTCTTCTAAAGGAAAGTGGCAGAACCCCTTTAGCAATGCCACCTTTGTCATACCTGAACTGGAAATTTAATGTGAAAAACATCTGGAAAGTCTTTTAAGTTCTCTTCAAATGCCTCAATGACCTCTGCATGCAAGAGTGGCAAAATAAAATATTATTTGTTTTCTGCAACTCATTTGCAAGTGAGAGAATATCATAAGAAATGTTGTGTAACACTTTTCCATCAAACAATGATTTCTCCATGGAGTACTTTATTGCATTATGTACTGTGTAATCTCCATTAGTAGCTGGAAGCTAACATTTTTTTTTCTCCATCACTTTTTTGACAGCTTACTGTCTCTGAATGTTACCAGTTGCAGCTGATGGTGATAAGCTCTCAAAACTTGATGGTTATGTTTGTTTTTCAGTAGCGACTTTACACATGCACAAGCAGAGTATTGTAATATTTCAGTACACTCACAGATTTAACAGAAAATAGTTCAACAGATAATGGGCTATTCTTCTTTTGGCTGTGTAGTAACAGATCTTCTGAGATTGGTCAATTCCTTCACTTTTTAAGCAGTATATTCCATGTAAACCCTGAGGGAAATCTCTTTTTGTGGAGGAATGTTTGTATAGACATGAGAGACACTTACATGTAAATGCTACACTTCTCACCAGACAGCTGCTTTCCACCTAGTTTCTGCTATGAAATGCTTATTCATCTTTTCCTTTAACTCCATGAGAGGGTAATTTTTTTTACAAGGTCTCAGATCTGCCTTCTGTATTCTCTGTAGTCCAAACCACGTCAGAAGTACAACACAGTCAATGTCTGCAAAAGCTGGAGTCTTTTTCTATCTACAGACCGCTGAGTCTGGGTGAAAACCTCTGATGAACTCTGGTAGGCTTCCAAAAAGAACCTTTTTTTTTTTTTTTCTTTTTCCTGTCCCCCGCTAAAGTCTTTAAGGCCTGCCACAAAGAGCCAGGTGTTTCTAAGAGGTACCTTACAAGGACTCCTCACTCACTCTGCAATAAAGCAAACATTTCCTATTTAAATGGCTATTAACTAATTTATCTCAATTGCTTCCTTGCAAGTGGAAAAACAGAATCATGGTGCAATGTCAAGTTATAATAAGCAAAGCTTTTAAAAACTCATACAGCTATGAATTTATGTCAGACACACAATTCAGTGTAATCGTACGATTAGGCACAATAGGAGTTTTCGTGCTGTCAGCTTTAGCTTTTTAGACATCTGTCAGCCTGAATTATAAATGTTGCTTTCTTCATAATTGGAAATGGTAGTGTCTAAATATTTGTTCTCTAAGGTTCTTTGAATCAGCATTAAGGATCTTTTTCTTGTGAGATGAAAGACGGAAACAGTAATTGTGGACTTTATAAGCAACCAGCCATCTTTCTCTAAAACTAGCTCTTAAAAAAAATACATCATGTATTTGTTACTGGTGAAAGAGCTGTAGGATGCTAGGGAAGCTAGCTACTTCTTCATAGAAATACTCCTCCCAAACCTTCTAGGCCTTTCTTTCTATGAAAGTCTTAAGTAACATACTAAAGGACTGCTAGGGCTCCATAAAAACAGAAAAGCATAAGGTATTATAGATGGAAGCAATATGAACTGGTATCACTAGCTTTTGTTCATACTTTCAAACCTTATTTACTTCGAGGTGTTGCTTTAAAAGTAGCATATATCTCTGTGTGTTTGTGTTTGACACTACCATAAAATAAAAGCCATCATCACAACAACATGGAAGAATGCCTTAGATGACAAAAAAAGGAAGGAATCGCACCCAAACTGTGTAACTTCTGCAAAAAAGAGCCCTTCATATCTCAAAAGTGTCAATGCTACAAAGTCGCACAAAAAGCCTTAGGTTTAAAATAGAGAGTGGGTGGAGTGTCACTGATTTGAGTGGAATGTGAGAGGACTATTACCAAAAAAATGATTCTGCCGTTGTTGACGTCACTAAAAATCAAAGTAACCCCACTGAAGTCAATATCAATATGGTCT
>NW_010528416.1:23847-25333 GCF_000687285.1 Phaethon lepturus | reverse complement strand
TCCCTACACACGGAAGAAAAAAGGTTTTTTTGTTTATTTTGTTTTCATTTTTTGGCTATGGTTTCCCAAATAAGCAGAGATGTTGTTCTGTTCCCTTTCAACAAAATAAGAACTGTAGCTAAGGGTGAACTGCATTGTCTAGAGTTTTATAGGTTGGGTTTTTTTCAATCATTGAACACAGTTGAAATAAAAATCAGAAAAAATAAAAATCAGAATGTGTCTGGTCATACGTACTGAAGTCACACCACAAGTTTGACATAATTGTATAAATAAAATCTAAAACTACTGTGTGCCTAAGGAAAACGTTTCTGTTCATGAGAAAGACAAAAAGCCATATATGGCAACAGTGCTATAATAAAATACCCTGTGCTTAAAATGGGCATTTTTAGCAGTAGAAAAACATTACCAACTCACATATTGTTTTCCTTATCTTCCTAGCATATAGCAGTATTGTCAACTGTGTGATAATAAATATTATCTTGGGTTTTTAAGAATGGAATGCTTCTTGCCCACCTGCAGGAAGTCTTGGTATTGGTAGAGTTTCTACTGTTTAGAAAGCTGTAGGTGGTATAAAGTATGAATGGAATTAGTTGACCCTAAAATTGAAGAGGAAAACAGTCAAAGTACACAATGTCTTGTCTAATAGAAGACATTGCCCCAATTTATCCACCTTTCTTTGTTTATTTATTGAGACCATTTTACCAACATCACACTGTTATAGCACAGGTAAGGCAAGTTACCCTTAGAGTGAGCAAGCAAGATTTTGTTTCTTTAGAGGATCTATTTGTCTACCAGAATGGGTTTATCTCTGGCTCAATTACAGAATCAAAAATTAACATCAAAGAACTAGAGACAAGAAGGGTGTTGTAAGAGATCAGAATATCTCGCCTAGAAAACATGCAAATGCTGAACACAGTGGTGGTTTCGCTTACCATAACCTCTTCATTAGCTAAGTGTCTGAGTAAGCAATGTCGAGTGTATTCTTCTTGCCTGCAGAGCAGCATTTGCACGAGTTCATCACAATTTTGAACTAATTTTGTGACACTTCAAACTACTAAAAATGTCAGGTATTAAATTGTACTTTGTCACAGCTGTATATATTTGGAGTCTCTCCAGTGAAACTTTTAAAATTACTCCAGTTCACATTGGAAACAGAGTTTGGCTTTACTTTAAAAGCACCGCTGAAAAGGCAATAGGAAATCTGACTGGTATGCTCCATTGCCCTATTTCCACTGGAATGTCAAGGGCCCTAGAGCAGAATAGGTAGTATAAAAATGTTATCTAATTGTAGGAATTTTCTATGGAGCAACAACACTGTCATCTTTGTTTAAAAATCCCGATATGCATCTCTTAACATCCAAGCTCTTCAATTAGCAGCAAGAACTAGTGAAGAGTTTTTTGTAAATTAACCCTCATTTCTACACAATTGCATAAAACATCAATGAAAAGAATGAAAGATTATATTTACTAAAACTGATGCCACCAT
>NW_010528416.1:18882-23816 GCF_000687285.1 Phaethon lepturus | reverse complement strand
AGGGAAAGAAATGACTGTATTTGTTTTCATATATATATGTAGTAGGGAGTGACTAGTATGTAATAAGAATCCTACAAAAATGTAAGGTGTTTTTTCCCTTATCTGCAGCTGAATTGTCTCTACAGTCAACTCAGAACAAAGCTATGTATGCACAATGATGTAGCAGCTACATTGTTGTGCTTGAACAACATGCAAATTTCAGAGTTTGATTTGAAAAGAAAATGCTCCATTTCATATGATGAGTTCCTATACTGTTTCCAGAGGTTGCTACTTATATATGAATTATAGTCTTGTTTTCTAACCTAGGATATGGAATAAGTGCTGTGTTCACTGGCTACCCTCTGAGTACAATGCAACCCCTGGAATGAGAACAACAAGCTGGAATGAAAGGTTAGCACAATAATTGTTTCTTTAAATTTAGTTATGATTGTAAACAATTACATTGAAATACTCTTCTTGCATCAAGAACAAAGGGGTCAGATACATCTCTGAGTATGTCAAAGGCTGCAATAAAAAAAAATCGTTCTCCTGGCCAAGCTAAAATGAAAAACAAATGGGCTTAAATTGGAAAGATGTATATTGGGCATAAGGAATAATTTTCTACTGGTTAAAAAAATAGCGAGCCACTGTAATGTATTGCTTGAACCTCTGTGGACAAATGAGTGAAGAGTTTTCATTTAAAAAAAACATCAAAAAACCTCACAGGTTGATCCTGTTGTTATCCCTTACTTAAACTTAATTCAATTTTTGCTTGTATAACAGCTCACCTTGCCACCCTTTTTATATTCAGTAGTTTGTAAATGAACAGTACTTATTCCAGCAAGAGTTTGGGAAGAAATACCAGAATGCAGGGTTCTTCAAAACAATTCTTCATTATTAATCAAGAATTATAAAAAGAATATTAAGCAGAGCTTGGGGCAGGAGAGTAGTCCTTTTAGGTTTTACATTCCATTAGTTGTTCCTTATCCTTATCACAGTAACTAACTGTGTGGCACTAGCATTCCTTAGATACTTGTAAATGACTGAGCTGGGTCTAAAATAATCTCTTCCTCCTCAGTGAATGTCCTAATCACTATGTACAATTTGAGTTCAGTCTTCTCAAGCATAGCAAAGAATTGAGCTAGGTCTTCTGTGGCATTCAATATTTCAGAGTAGAGCACTTCTACAGGAAGTAGGTTGGCAATGGGGGCCATGCAAAATGCGACAGCTGTCAGCAGACTGACAGAAGTGTTTGTAAATCACTGTGGTTCTGTGAAATTTACCTTTCTGGTTTTGTTTTATTACAATATATAAAACTTGATGTAGGTGCTAATATAGAATCTGATGTGCTAGGCCAGCACCGATTTTCTTGTATAGATAGATACTCTCACATCTACCGTAAGATATGCATTGGTTATGTCAGCATAGAAGAAAATGATGGAAAATACTGATATAAGTCATTTGGTATAAGTGATTTGATATAAGTCATTTGGTGACTTAATGAAGTAATGTTTCCCACTGAACTTAATAATAGCTCTGATTCAGTTTGACTTATCTGTTCTGTATTGTTTTCCTGCAAAAGCAAGTGGTAAATTCTATAAGCAGGAAAGGAGGAATTATGTTTGTGAGAACATACAGGCTTAAGCAATTTTAGAGTCAGAATTGACACCCTGAGGATATAATGTTCACAGTTTGGATGTTCTGAAAATTATTGTTAAAATTCCAAGCTATTTAAAAGTATTCAAGACAGAAAATGATGACTTGTACACAAGACTCAGAACTACAATAGAATCCACAGTTTCCCACATTATTTTGCTTTTATGATGGTCTCTAGAGAACCGGTTGAACAATGTAATGGTTGCAAACCTAACTGCTAATTATAGACTTGACTCCTTGTTTTCATCGTGTTAGCTGACTACAATTTACCACTACTACATACGGTTTGCCCAACACCATTCTTGGTCAGTTATTCCACTGTGGGCTACATTCAAGATTGTTTATATGCTATTTAGCCATAAACAAGGCTATTTTCTTGAATTTACAGGCTATGAAATCATATTCTGTGCACATCTTATTGAGAACCTCTTACCTGAGAACCCCAAATACTGAAAATATGATACGAAAATCCTATCACCAAAACATTATATAGTTCATTAGAAATTTTACATGTTACACTGAACCCTTTATGCCATAATAAATGGTGTTCTAATCTTGAAAAGGAACTTTCAGTAATGGAAAAAAAGCTAGAAGATCTCACACACTTCCAAGAAACAGTCTGCAAGCTTCTCTTCAATTTTCAGAGGTACTTAGTCTTTCCTTTTTCTGATAATGGAACTTTAAGTGGTTCTGAATTTCATCACTGTAAATGTAGGAATAGTGATTTTTTAAAGGGTCTTTGTTAAGCTGAATTTGTACTCTTTTAACATTGAATTTGTCCTGGGATATAAAGTGGGGTGTATGCTTAAAAAAAAAAAAAGTATTTTTCATTATATAAAAGTAGCCAGAGATTTTGAAACCTTTGCTTTAGTCTGCAAAATAATTAAAAGTTTCCTTTTTAGAATTTATTACTGGAGAATGATAAGTAGAGGTTCTTAGCAGCCGTTATATTGATGGTAGTTCATATTTTCTGCTAGGAGACAAGTATGAGTCATGTTGGCATTTTTAATTCAAGCAGATACTGATAAACTCCAACCAGGGCTTCCAGAAACAAATTAGAATGACATCTATCATTTTAATCTAAACCAAAGTACCCTTACTAAAAACCAAACTTTTAAGCAGTATAGTTTTAATATTTGTTAGTATTTTTAATATAGTTTTAATATTTTAGATTTTGTTGTGCTCTATTTCTCGCAGGCTAATATATAGTTCTACCTTCAAGGAAATTAAGTTCTAAATATATGTTAAGAATGGGGGACCCTATCCAGTATTAAATATTTATTCCCTTTTCAAGCTGCTCATGTTCCAAGTGGTCTAAATTCTGGAGGTAGTGCAAGGTAGACTAAGTGATGTATCTCAATAAAAGAAGAAACAAACTGTAAGGAATTCCATTTAGCTGTAAATACGTTGTTTGAGACCAATGAAAGTGAATGAATGTGTAACGCCCATTGCATTTTCAGGTCCTTCCAAGTACCCTCACTGTTACAGTGAAGTAGATAGTAGGTAGTGTAGCTTCAGTGGATGGATGGAGACCATTTCAGGTAGAGGATGTCTCTTGCCACATCACCAAACATATTCTTGATATTAACCAGCAAGAACTTTTAATGTCAATGTACCAACCTGTATTATATGCTAAGTAGGAAGCAAATGTACTAAAATTCATGCATATTTAACACAGAAATAGAAATTATTTTATGTATAGAATAATGCTAACATGTCCATGTATTTGGGAATATTTATGACAATTGTGTGTTTCCGTGAATGATAAATGTTTGGTGGGAGGAGGTCACATGTATTGGTCCATCGCCTCCCCTCCGCAGCCTCTCCAAAGCCCTGCTTTGCCTTAAATGATGGGGAGAACCAGTTTAAGTTGCATAGGGTAATGAACCATGAGATTATGACATTCACATATGATTTCATCTGCTGGTGTACTCAGGAGTAAATGTCAATAGATTAAGTTTATCCACTTTTCATACGAGCAATTTATTTTCTACTTTTGTGTTCTATGTAGGTAAGATTGTACACCACTAATACTGACAATCTGTAGGATTCATATTTCTGTTGACTAATATGAAGTACCTTCTAGGAACACTGTAGCAGAATAACACTCTTATTGCCATAAGTCATCACTCCCAAAATTTTGTTCTTTATTTTAATTGAAATATTTTAATATTTTGACTGCTATAATCAGACAAGTGTGAAATACTGTGTGTTCTCTTAAGAAATCACCAGTTCAGGCTCTTCTGGAAATAATGTTGTCAAATGAACTGTGAAATAATTATTCTGGCAGACTTCTGGCACCTTTTGCCTGCCTTTCCAAAAGTAAACATAGGTAGGGTTTGAGAGGATTTTATCAGGATTGTAACAGTAACTTCAAAGCTCCATGCAATGAGCTTCCTCTCATAGCAACAAGCTTTGGAGACACTTATTCACTAGAGTTGGTTTCTATAGGTTATATTAACAGGCATGGTGCTTGTATGCCATTACCAAGACCGTGTATTATTCTCACAAGACCTGGCAGAAGTATTGATGGGAAGATTTTTCACAGTGCAAATCTTTCTGTTCATAAAAGTAGTTGGATTTCTCAATATGTATATTCTAGGTCAAGTAAAACATGAGATGAACTTGAGCAAGGACCTTGTGGATAAACCTCTGCTTATATTGGAAGCTATAAATTAATTTTACATGTGTCTACAAAAGCACGTTGTAAACACAAAATGTCAGTGAAGCCAGCACTAGAAAACAGTGTAAATTGAGAGTGAGTGACAATTGTGGGGTACAAAATCACATTCTGATAGCTTTCACAGAAGTTTTTTATGCTTACCACTGTATTTGTCATCTAGTTTGAAATGTCAGCACACGATGCAGATAAAGTTTGTAAACCTACCAGTTGTGGTGGTGGTGATGCCCATATTACCTGCCTTTCTAACATTATAATTGTTAGCAGCATACATTAAAATCCTCATATCTGAAGCTCCTTAGAGGATAAGCTAGTATTTCCTACATTACTAGGTAGATGTTTTAGATCCCATGGGACACATGATACACTGTGATATGCATAAGGTGGGTACTGGTGTCAGTTACTGTTGTAGGTAGGCTATGGACAGCAAACACAGGTCCAGGCCCTCCCCCCTCCCCACTGCCATCATTTCCCCCCACCCGCCCCACCCACTTTATAACCCTTTATTGCTTTTCAGAAAATAATAAATAAGACACATTCCAAGAATACAAAGTAAAATAACATAAAAAGTCTTAATCCAGCTTTACAAAATTTCCCGAAGTTTATTTCAGTGGCATTC